>NC_072731.1:147150177-147271540 GCF_026930045.1 Uloborus diversus
TTGAATCAACGTTGTTTAATGAAATATACTTAAGTAAATAACCAGAGAGCAAAATAATTTATGCTGTTACTTTTCTTATAAATAAAAAATGGATTCAAGTTCATAGAATCTCATTTTATTCTGTAATTACAAAACTAAAAACATGGTTTTATTACAGTGTACTCGTTTATAATCATCATTCTGCGTCTTATAGGCAATTCGTTATAGAAATAGTGCACAACATTTTAAAAAATCTTTTAACATGAGGATTTTATTATTTTACTTATAACAACTGAAAGTACTGTTACCTTTGTTTGAAATTATTCTGCGTACAAAATACATAGAATCATAATCAATTGATAAAAAAGCAAGACCTATGGGAGGGGTCCGGACCCCATGGACCCCTCCCTTGTGTGCGCCACTGATGAAATCATATTAGGCGTAAAAAAATTTTTAATGCAAAGAAAGAACAATTGTAAGCCCCAACTGCGTCCATTCATTGAAGTATTTAATTCAATGTGCTTAGGTTTTTTCTAAAACTTGGTAGCTAAGTTTCTAGCATCATCACTGCGAATAAAAAGTAAAATTTGCTTTAAAAGGCTTTCAAGTGTGAACAAATAATTGCATAATAGAGAGGGGGAGAAATTTCTATGAAGAATTGATTAACTCAGGTAAGGAGAAACGGCAACATTATGTACATAAAAATTATCCTTTTGCTTTTAACTTAAGAAGTGCCTATTGCCTTTTCATTCATTGCGTTCAACGTAACTTGCTGTACCGTTGCTGCTTTTCTTACCGTTAAATTTTACAGTAAAATGAGATTTTATGGAAAAAAGAACTGGCAACACATAGATGCCAGTCATTTTACCGAAAAATTTCAGGAGAGAAATTTTTAACAGTGTGGATGCTGCTACTGAGCTGTTTGGTACTTATTTGACAAATTAGTTTTATTTGTTAAAAAAGAAAGAAAGAAAGAAAAAGCAGCTATAGCTCAGAACTTGCAACTTGACACAGGAAATGAAAGACAAAACCAATGCTATTTTAACAGAACCAGACTCTGCTTTCAACAAAAGCGAAAAAAAAAAGTTTAAAAAATTAGGAAACAACCAAAAATCTAATAAAGAAAAACACACTATTGACGAAGTAATACAATAAGTAAAAACTATAAAGGAAATAGAGAACCGTCATCGAAAGTTTCAACCAGCGCCGAGCGCGTGAAGAGCCATTGTGACATTCATCTCTTCTCCGAGCGCTAACAGATTGGTCCGATGTCACCCCTGTAAGCTAGATGATCAATCTTTGTAAAAAATACCAAATGAAAGCAATGGGAGAAAGAAAAGGTGGCGGCGAAATAACCTTCATCGCCTTGTTCTTTTTTGCATGCCTCGCTGCACATGAAGCATTGAAGGCAGAAGCCGTTGGATGTGGGAAAATAGGAGATTAACTCTCTGGAAGTATTCGGTACTCCGAAGACAGAGCCTGTGATTGTCTGGAGCTAAGCAGAATCACAGCTCATGACTTTCGGAGAAACAAAAATTTATTTTCTGCGATTGGTTGATTGGTTTTCTCGATATTAGAGATTTTGAGAAAACAATACTTTTGTGACTAAAGTCCGTTCTATTTTTTTCAAAATCAAAATAAATGCTTTGTATATTTAAAGTACGTGTTCATTTTCATAGGCAGAGCTGAAAACTTTTGAAAATCAAAATTCGTAGCAGAGTTTTGCGCGGGGAGGGGGGCGGTAAAACGACGCGTTTTATAACAAATGTAACAGGACATAATGAATAAGTAACGTTAGTAAAATCTAGAAAGTACCTTCCCCCCACCCCCTATTTTCAAAACCAAACTGATAAATTTAAGGTAACGGGGGATAATTATCGAGATTTTTTGAAAGTTATTTTAAGTTTTAGGTCATTTCTCTAAGTTTTGTGGCAATTTTTAAACAACGTGTTTTTCACATGGCGTCAACGTTCATTTTTAGTGGATGTTCCGAATTAGTTCGTTCCAATTAAGTTCCTTTTGTAACACATATGGGAAAAAAAAGACGTCTTAGCATCAGAATGGACCAAGACAAAGTGGAAGGAATGAATCCCTAGAACTAGCTCATTAATTTTTTTTGCATGATTTTTTTTTTTTTTTTAATTTTATGTGTGATATTGTTTGCTTTACTTTTGTTTTTTTAGAAAAGAAAACCTGCACATGGAGGGGGGATCTAAAATTCTAACAGCATTCTGACAAGCAGAGCTGAACATACTTGGTGTGTGTGTGTGTGTGTGTGTGCGTGCGTGTTTTTTTTTTTTTTTTTTTGAAGAAGTGGCAAATAAAGAAGATCTGCAAAAATTGCGAGGATATACTGGATTACAATATGATCTTATTTTCTGTTAAAGGGGGGGAGGGTATAATCGATAGAATGGTTACTTTCGGGATTTCGAAATAAACTTACATTAGGACAAGTTCCAGTTAATTTTGAAAAAATATTTAATTCTTAATAATTTTATCATTTAGTATGGTACACTCTTTTTGCTTATTTTTAGGCAAAATTTTGGAGCATTAGTTATCACAAAAGCATTATTAACTAAATGATTACTAATGTGGACAATATCTGTATCGAAGGGAAATGTTTTAGGGTTATAAAAAAAAAAAGAAAATCGTAGCGTCGTAGTTCAAGGCTGTAGTTCGTAGAAACCACGATTTTTTTGTAGTAGTTGGCAGCTCTGTGCATAGGTTTTGCCACTGCCGACTTTAGGCGGAAAGTATGTTGTATGTGATAGAGTCCCTAGCATGTGCGGAAATAGGAGATTAACCTTGCAAGTATATTCTATAGTCTGAAAACAGGCTAGTGTGATTGTATGGAGCAAAACAGTATCGCAGTTCATGACTTTCAGAGAAACAAAAATGCATTTTCTACGATAGATAGATAGATATTTTCGATTTTAGACATTTTGAAAAAAAAACAATAGTTTTGACTACGATCAATCACACGGCTTAACTCTGATTAAGAGACAAAAATAACTGTTATGTTTGTGTAAAATAAATGTTTATTTTAGATGAATAGGTTTTATCACTGCCGATTTTTTATTCAAAGCAGAAAGTGTTCAGATGAAGAGTTATTAAATTAACTTCCTGGAACTATGTCCCCCAGAGAAATTTGTGCGCTACTGTTTGAAGCTAATCATAATCGCAGCTTCGCAGCGCTTGATTCTTGAAGAAAATGGACAATCAATGACTGACAATACTTTTAAAAAGTAAAACGAAAAGTTATTTTGAATTTTCAGGTTTTGCCAAAAAACTTTCATGTTCGATTTGATATTACCAGTTCCGTGGCTAGTAATGAATGTTTGAAAATTCGTTACATGTGTCTCGAACTCATTGAAATACTTCATTAGTTCGAGAAGTTCTAAGAGCATCAAATCTTGATGCTGTTACTTGTTGCTTGATAACGACCCTGATGTGCACTTTATGTCCCATTGTTCGATGTCTATTTGCAGTAGTCAAGAAATGATTCTAAATTCCACACTTGCAATATTAACATGGATTTTACTACTACAGGCTTGCATTTCCTATTTCTAAGTGGCTCGTAGTTCTCCAGTATGCTTTTTCAGAAAAATGATTTCGTTCATACATCGCCTCACATAATAAGACTGGAGGCACGATGATCACTTCTAATCACCCTAGATGCTGACAGCAGAAACCTTACAACCCATTTTCATTCGCAGATGCACACACACAGTTTGCATAATTCCCCCTTTTTCTGGTATTAAAATTGCATATTTACTCTATTTTAAACTTTGCTCAAAGAAAGTCCGATTACCGATGTGCAGTTCTTAGAATATTCTTACAGTTTTTGTATGACATATGTAAAGGAAAATGCTTCGTTCGAAATGCATTTCGAAAAATTATCCACCTGTTGCCAATCTTTTTTTTTTATAGACATCATATGCGAAAACATATATAGATGTTGGTTGAATGTATTTCGTGGAGAAAGGGGGAGAAATCTCTGGAGCTCGTTGGGGGTCTAAACGGCACGTGAGGAAACCACAAGAAGGGAGGTCCGCTTGGTTTCGTTGGGGAAGAGGGGCTGAAAGGCGAGATACAGTTTCAGAAGAAGAGATTTGTAGGGTTGGGCATCTGTCAAGTTAGCTTTGCAGCCGCAAGAAAAAAAAGAGGAACTCTCCGAGGAGCTTTTCCATCATTCCCTGATAAATGTTACTCCGATGCCTGGTAGAATGGGGGAAAATGTTTCCTCTTTTTCTTTAGTTTGGTTGGTATTAATTTCAAAAGAAACAATTGTTTCACTTGTTTTGCTTTCTATACTTAGGGTTGTAATCAAGAAAGGGGGGAGGGAGAGAGCTACAGACATTTGACTTTTCATCCATTCCCCCCCCCCCCATAAAAAAGGTACTTCTGACTGCGCTAGTGTACGAATCAATACTTCTCCACCGAAAAAATTAACTGTGGTTGTGCCACTTATCAAACTGATTTTAATTTTTGAAACAAATACATAATTTCAGTTCAATCGGTTATTTTATTTTAAAAAAAATCATAATTTGATACCTTTTGGTGGATAATATCGTGCCACAAAGCGATTTGGACCGCTTCTTTCTGTCAAAAACCAGTTTTCTTTCAAGATTTGCTCAATGTGTGATTTTTTTTTTTTTTCTGTCGCTCATTCAAACGTGTGAAAAGAGTTTTGAGCTGGCTTTGATACTAAATGCCTCAATTATTATTTCAGACTGGTTGCCAACAAATTGTTTTTAACATCCTAGTAATGGACATTTTTCCTTTTAAGAGTTTAATAGGTTTTAGAAAGCCACGATAATGATTTAAAAAGTGGAATTTTTCAAGTTGTCAATTTACTTCGACTTATAGCCATATTGAACCAAGAATTTCGACATAATTATAGTAGAGTAGAAGTAAAAAGATTGCTGTTTGAAATGAGTTTATAAGAAAATAACTTTTCGCAATATTTTTTTTTTTAGTGCTTAAGTGTTGTACGGAGTTAAGAACTTAATTGAAGACAATCTCGTTTCTCCGAACTTACACCTCCTAGACTGTATTTAATTAAGTCTTAGTAAAGAAAAGAACGTCGGATAGAGTCGCTCAGTTCCTAACTCAGTTTCTCCTGTTGTTAAATTCTTTTTTGAAGAATTTAACAAAAAAGGATTGCATCCGATGAAAAAGCTCCATTGGTTTATGAAAACAATATTTCAAACACGTTCTCTTGAATAAAAATATCAATATTTTTTTATTCTTCTTACAGTTATATTTTCAGCAATTTTATCATTGGAGGTCTGCTGGTCGTCATCGGATAACTTTTTATTATTGGGTTCAGCAATTAAAAAAAAATAGTAAAAGTACAGATTTTTTGATATTTCTATTGGTTTTTTTTTTTTCACAAGTAAATGTGCTGTTGAAAAAAGAGGCATACTGATGAAATATGGAAAAATATTGAAATGTTGAAATTTAGCAAAAATATTAACTAAATGCACTGTATGACTATTTTTTTAGGAAAGTGGGGGAGCGAGAAGGGCCCATCTGATCAAGAAATTCATAAAATACAAAATTTTCTTAGATATTCAAAATTTTTCGAAAGAAAAAAAATCACAATTGTACTGTAAACGTTAACGCCTTGAGCAATAAATAAGTTAAACTCGTCCCTGAGTAAATTGTAATGATATTTATTTACTTTCTAACAAACATATTCGAAGGAAATAAATAATACGGCTACTGGTTATAGACCAACCGTAACGGTTACCCGAAGAAAAACAGAAGATGTCACTAAGCTCTTGAAATAGTCATTCAACAAGAGCAGTCATCTGCAGAAACTCCAATGACTATTCTTCGCATGATACTCAATAAATTTTCTCTCAGTAGATGGTAACGTTAAATAGACTATGGGGAACAACAAGGAAACTAAACCATACAGAAGGATTTATCGTGATTTGCTCTCCAAGCCCCCAACTTTCGTAGTCACCATAATTTTCGTTTTTTGAAGCTCCTAGGGTGGCTCAGCAACAAATCAAGGATTGCGCAGGGGAAAGAGATAAACCAGCACTTCCGTTTGCGATAAGGGATCCTACCCAGGGTGTGGGTCCTAGGATAGGATAACAGATTTTTAGCAAAAGGTTTTGAAAGGAAGTGTGTCTACGTAACAAAAAAAGAAGAGAAAGAGGTCCTCGAAGGATGATTTCCTTCGAGGATGTTAGTAAAAACTACAGTCAGAAAGTTTGAAAGTCATCACAAAAAAAAAAAAAAAAAAAATGAAAACGATTTTTATTGGCGCTCAGATTATTGAACCATTGTTTGAGCTTATTTAGTTTTTCCATTGGTTTCGTTGCATTTTTTAAATGATAATGTTTTTTATGTCTCACAAATGTCAAATATAGGCACATTAGTTACATCCGAATGTGGTCAGTTGACTGATTCTACTGCATTTATGTAATGACAAATGTGCCAGGAGCTGTCATGCTGCAATATTTTCTTCTTCTATCAAGTAGTTTAAAATTGTCATGTAACCATTCGTCAATTTTTACTCTGAAAAACCTTCACAATTAGATAAACTTTTAGAAGAATCATAATTATCATATTCTCACTAGTAACAAGCTGGAGTGCGACTTGCAGTTATTACCTATATGGTCTTGAACTGATCGCTAAATTACCAACAATAGTTTATCATTGTTATAACTAACCTCCACAACTCTTCTGCCAATATTATCAAAATTTAATTAGAAAACAGTGGATTTTTTAATTTTTTTATGAAATAAATCCAAGAAAAATCATTGATTTCTGCGTATACAATGTATGTATTGATACTTACTTTAAACTTATATTAAAATGACTAAGAACTGATGTAAATTTGATCAGCATAAAACGATGTCGACTTTTGTTGTTTTCTAGATTTTTTTTACAATTATCAGCAGCAGTGATGGATCTAGAACTCGAGTAAGGGAGGGAGGGGGGGCTAACCTCTGTTCAAGTGGAGAGTCACGTCTTTAAGGGGCCCAAATTGAATGAAGAAAATTGAAAAAAAAAAACTGTCATTAAGAATTATTAACATTGCAAATATACACTGCTGGCCTCTGAGGAGGGGCCCTAGAGATTTTGTTGCATGTGGGCCCAAAATTTGTAGATTCGGGCCTGGTCGAGGGACTCTCCCTCTGAAAGTGTTTCCCTGTAGAACTCGGGAAATCACGATTATAGACTATCTTTGGGAACGTTAGAAGAGGAATTCTTTGTTGATTTACTTTGAAAATTTAAGTCTTTAAGAAGAAGTTTTACCCAACTTCTGGAGAATTTACGTTACTAGACAGCTCTCCTCGGGAAGATTTTTGACATTGAACCATCCAATTTAGGCTATAACTGTTGATGTTTAGGAAAAGAAGAGGGTTTGGAGACCCTCTCTAGAAAAACTTCGTCAGTGAAGTCTGAAAGACGTAATTTTAGTCGATGATTGGTTAAGTTTAGAAAAAGGGAATTTTTGGAGGCTCTCTACGAAAATATTTTAACAACTAAGTCTTCAAAAGGCTATCCGTGGTATCGTTTCGTTTGGGGAACGGAAAAAGTTCACGGGCTGTCTTTGGAAGTTTTTTTTGACCCTAAAGATCGAAAAAAACTCAACTGTACGCCTTTTTCGTCAACGTCCTAACGTCAGAAAAGATATTTCAGGTCTATTTCAGAATTTTTTCAAAATTGAGGTCCTAAAGATGTGACTTAAGGTTTAGGTTTGGGAAAGATAGGGGAAAGAGGACCCTCTGCCTCTTGACTCTATCGGCCTCCCCCCCCCCCGAAATCTCTTTCAAGAAGTCATTTTTAGGTTGCATGTGAAGAAAAAAGGTTCGGGGATTCTCCCGAGGAATTTTCTAAAACGAAATTTAAAGCTATCTGTGCTGATACTAGGGAGGAGGTGCTCGAGGGTATCCTCCGGAAACTTAAGAGCAATTTTTGGTTCTGTTTAAAGACGTTTAGCTTGTAGAGAATAATTTAGGTATCTTCTCCGGCAAAATTTAGAAATTGAAGTTTCAAAGACACAATTGATTCTGTATTTTAGGAAAAGAATGAGTGTTCGGATATCTTCTCCAGAATTTTTCGAAATCGAAGTCTTAAAACGTATTTCAAGCTCTCTTGGACGATGCTAGAAGACGCATTGGAGTGCTGTCTTCTGAAATATTTTGATATTGAAGGTCTGAAAACACGATTTTAATTTGCATTTTGGCTGAATGGGTTGTCTATAAAGGAAATGTTTCAAGTTTGAAGGCCTGAAAATGAATCTTTTTTAGCCACAGTGTCTGAGGACTATCCCTACAAAATTTCTACATTGAAGCTAGAAAAGTAATATTAAGCTTTTTTTGTGGAATTATTAGGGGAAGGAGATTCGAGATCCCTTTTCCGTACTGAAAACATATTTCAAAGCTCACTTAGGTGACTATAAATATACATAAGAAAAGTTTCACATCTGAAGTAGTTTGAAATTGAAACGCCAAAATAAAATTTCATTCCAAAAAAAAAAAAAATACGTAAATTGGAAAAAAACAATCGAAAAATTTCTCCAGAAATATTCGAAAATAGTGTAATAAAATGCAATTTTAAGTAATCTTTGATGGCATTAGGGAGAAGCGGGGGCTCACCCAACAAAAATTTCCGAAATTAGAGGCCTAAAAAGAGTTTTAGGCTTTCTTTGTAAAAGTATTGGAGTATTTAAAATCTTCGAAAATTCGGTTTCATCTAGTGCAAGTTCTGACCTCATTGGGAGGGGGGGGGGGTATAGCACCGTTAGCCTGAGAACGAAATAAAATATATGTAACTGTGTGACTTTGATGACTTCAGATTAAAAAACATTGATAGCATCAGGACGAAGCTATTTTCTACAAGCCTTCCCATAGCCTTCCCATGCTATTGTTAATCACATTATAATCTGTTGTACGTTTTGACTGAATGGGAGAAGAAGCTACAGTTCCTTTAGCGCCCCCCCCCCACCCACCAACTCACCATCAATACGCCACAGTGTATATATTTATTTAATTTTAAAGTGCATATTTAAATTCGGGAAAATATTGAAGTATTTGAAATCTTTGAAATTTCGGTTTTGTTTAGAGGTATTTATGACCTCATGGAGGGAGGGGGCATATAGTCGACTTAACCTGGGGATGAAGTTAAATACCTATGGCTGGTTTAGCTTGAAAGTTATAACTTTCTGATTTAAAAAAACGATTGAAGAACGAAACTATTTCCTCCAAGCCTTTCCATTCCATTGCAGATCACATTTTAATCTGTTTTAAGTTTTGACCAAATGGGAGAATGGGAGGGGGCTACAGTCTCCTAGCTCCCCCTCCCTTTATATTAATATGCAACTATATATAGTAGTTAGATTTAAATGTAATGCATATTTAAATTCAAAAATGTATTGCAGTGCTAAAATTCTCTGAAATTTCGATTTTATCTAGTATAAGTTCGGACCTCAAGGGGGGGCTATAGTTCCCTTAGCTCCCCCCCCCCGCCTTGTATCCGCCACTGATCATCATTGATGTAATAGTACCTCAATCGGTAATCATAATAATAAAAATGACAGCAATGAATGATACTGAATAGTAAATTCCGCAAACAAGTAGCACAAAAGTTTATGATAAAGAGAAACTTTGTATACCTCATTATTATTTAAGAACCGAAACTTTTGTTTTACCTTCCTTCTCTTCTGAGCTTAATCTTGCCAACACTACTAATGTATAAATACCGGGTGTTTTCGAAATTAATTTCATTCTTTATTTTATTAATACTTGTCTCAACGTTTTTCAATTCACCATTCGACGAAGCCCTTTCTAGCAGTTTTTCCATATGCTACGATTAAGTACTACGTAGCCAGAATTTCTTCGTTTCTCAAGAATGTTTCATAATGTCCTTCTGCCATAAACAAAATTTCAACAAATCGCTTCGGTTATAGATCCCTAAAATGTGGTGATGTACATACGTTTTAAAAATTATTTATAACGTATACTTTTTCAGAGAAAGATACATTTACTATCGTAAACTCCTCTTTAGGTTAAGATTAGCCATTTTTGTTTTTCATAGGGAACTCCAAGGAAATTCCTGATTAGCACTGTTGACGTTTTTTAAATGCTTTTAGAACGCATAATGTTTCTCGTAAAAAACCTATCAAATTTAATCAATTTAAGCTTTTAAGAGTACCTTCTTCATGTTTCACTAAAAGTAACTACTTCCTTGATTTACATGAAAAATCAACTTAAGTAAAACACAAATGTTCAAGAAAATACAGCATAGAGCAATTTTAAGGCTACAATAGAGCCTCTTCATCAGTGTAAAAATGCTCAACACACAACAACAAAAAAAGTCGTGAGAGAGCAGAACATGAAGACCTGAACAAACGCCAATTTGGATGTTCTATTACGACTTTGTGGGTTGAGCACTTTTGCACTGATGAAGAAGTTCCATTGTATCCCTGAACATGCAGTATTTTCCTGAAAATTTGCCTTTTATTTTCGTTGTTTATCCCTTTCAATCACATTTTAGCACAAAAAACATTTGATCTTTTTTAATTTTACTACTTCCTTGCTTTCTGTTTGATTTCCAAAGACGAAACTCAATTGGGAACGAGTTTTTAAAAAGCATAAAATACCTTTTTAGGTAAAACTTTTTCTGATTTTCCATTAACTAAAACGAAAAAAAAAAAAAAAAAAAAAAACTCAACTGCTTTCCATTGTTTTACCTAGCCCTTACAATATTTAACCTCATAGTCTTTCAGCGCTCGTATTAAATCTTCAGATTTGCATCACACAGCACTCCCCAACACTTACAAACTGCAAAGAGGCATTTCAACAGCCCCATCAGGATCTCACTCATCCGTCGCGGAAACATACCCCCGGGACCCTTAATATTTATTGCCCACGGTAGCAGAATCCATCTTTCTTTCTCCCTTCCGGAAAGTCTACGCTGATAAATTTAAGCCGAAAATTCCCGCTCGGGATCCCTCACATCTAGTCAGTATGAGCTATTTTCTCCAGTTACCCGCTGTATTTATCGGGTGATGACAGCTACATAATTTTGGGTTAATCTGATAGCTATAAGTTAATAGCTGAAGCAGATACTCGAGGATTAATATTTTTTCTGGTTAAAAGGATTGAATGGGATGGAATTGGACTGATGTCAGTTTGAACTGTGCAGATGATTTTTCGTTCATTTTAGGAGAATGTATGAAAATTACGTAGAACATCCTTAATTCGAATTCCTGCAATCTGAACGTCCAGTAATCCGAACGACGCGGTAGATGTACGTAAATTTGAGATGTAACTACAAAAAAAAAAAAGCGCACTTCATTTTTAGTTCACTAAATAATGACATCCTTTTTTTTTTAATTCTAAAATTTTGACTTTGCATATTATGCAGAGTAGTACAGTTATGCACTGTATTGAATTCCTTTTGACATACTTTTTCCTGCCGTAATTGTAATTGTAATTTTATATGAATTATTATGTTTAGTATTAATTAAATAAACAATATTTTACACTGCGAAGCATTTCTCTCTCTCTCCCTCTTTTTTTAGCTGTTATGATCCATTTAGCCACTTTTAGCTGTTGGTATGTACAAGGTAAGTGAAAATCGCAATATGTATATTCTGTAATCCGAATGATTTGATAGTCCGAACACTCTTTCGTCCCAATTAGTTCGTGTTTTTCAGTTTATTCTTTTGGTTTTTTGGTTCGTTAATCAAAGTTTAAAACTTCGTTCATGTATTTATTTTGCCAAAACTTTTCAAAATTTTAGAAGTTTTATGTCACCTTTTCGATTTTAGAATAACTGTTTGGTGTTGTTACAGCCTATTAAAATACTTGTGCCAATAGAACCAACCAACTCAATCAAACGCATTAAAGAGATTCTACTGTTATCTTTCTTCCTCACTAAATTTCGTTTTCACTGCAGTTCTTATTTTTGTGTACAGTGATGCTTCTCTAAATTGTTTATCTTTCGTCCCTTTTCGTTCTTTTATTAGCCGTTCACTAAAAATTAGAAAAAACATTGACATCATATTTACTGATGGGGCTTATCAGTCCCTCTAAATATCGAAAATAACGTACTCATGCTATGAATACATCGTTCTTAATTGTTTTTGCGCTGCTGATGACCTTGATAATCGTTTAAAGTGAAAGTTATGCTCCTATACTTGATTGGTTGTCGCTTAAGAAACTAAATGCAAATAATTTGAAATATGGTGTTGAAATTTAAAAAAAAAAATCACTTAATAGTGAATTCACTAATTTTTTTACCTGTAATTGTTAAAACCCAACTTTTTTGAGGGTTAAAATGTATTTAATTCATTTACTTATACTAGTGTGACACTTTTACGCAGCGTTTTGATTAAAAATTCAACTGTGTAGCTATTAAAATCCAACTGTGTAGCTTTTAACGTCAGCCATGCGCGCATAAAAGGTTTTTAGTTTCAATTTTATTTCACTCAATCATTTTTCATTTCCTTTTCGTCAAGTATTCTTAGAAAGTGCTGAACCAATTGTTTGATAATTTCCTTCTGCTTCTAAAATATACTGCTGAGACTTGTGCAATTTTTTTATGAAATATTGTATTTCCAAAATGTTCACCAAAATGTTCTCTTAAATTCTGAAGACAAAGAATTTACTATCCGAAATTCATCTCAACCCAGCTAAACTTTTAACAATGCATATTAGTTCTACGCTATAATAAACCTCAAATTGTTGCTGCGATTGCGCGTTTTTTTTATTTAAATGAACTGAAATACATAGACAATTGATTGACAACAAATTAAATGGGAGACATTTTTTACCATAAAGAAACGAGGGGAAACTTTTATTACAAAGTGCTGTGCCCTGAATCGAATGTAATCTGCATCAAAAAACCTCTCTACTATAAAACATTGAAATGCGGCTAATTAATACGGGTTAATAAACTTCCCAATCCATAAAAAATGCCATCCAACAATGGCATTAGCGAGTAAAATCTGGACGCAACTTTAATGCGACAGCTTTTTAAGTAATGACCGCAACAAGTTTATTAGTCCCACGCTATCTATTAGAGCGGTGGGGAGAATAAAAAGAACGAAAGCCGGAGAAGGAAAGCATGAATTGAAATATCTACTTTACTAATATTCGGCGGATGGCCGCTGCTGTTCTGATGGTGGATTGGTAGGGTGTTGTAGGTCAAGAAGTTATCCCTCTCACTCGTGGCGTGAAGGATCGTGTGCTTTACGTTAATAGGCTTGAACTCATAAAGAGAACATGAGTTATTTTCATACATTTACATTTCCCTGTGCACGAAAGCGCAGTGTGTGAGAGGCTTTAAAATCTATTCAAGCACGAATATGAATTCATATCCTAGGAAATATTTTAAACCAAACGCTGCCGGCAGCTTGCAAACATGTGTTTTTGATTAAATCAACTAACCAATTTTTGAAGCACAAAAATTGCAAATTACTGCAGACACGTGTTTTGGTGTTATAAGGAACGCCTTTTTCCATGCAAAGAAGTGTGAGCTTCTGGCTGGATGAAAAGTCCTCCGAGAAATACTTTCCTCGGATGTTTCTTCATCCAGAAAATCACACTTCTTTGCATTGAAATAGGTGTTCCTTGTAACACCGAAACACGTGTCTGCAGTAATTTACCGTTTTTGCGCTTCAAAACGATGGTAAATTGATTTATTAAATTTTCAGCACAAAGGTATTTATTTATCTGTTATGTGTTTTTGGCTTGATTTTCATGTGAAATTGAAACGAAAGATCCTTACACAAATTTCATCATCATCGACTTTTTCTTTTGGAAATAAATAAATCTCATGCGAGATCTCCCTCTATCTCTCTCTCTCCTTAGTTTTATTTTTATTTATCTTTTTTAAATCACTGAAATATTGATTTGGAAGAAACTGCATTACAGTGCAATTTATTTATGTAACACATTTAAGTATTGTTTAATGTATTCGTTACTACAATTGTCAATAATTTAAAAGTAACGAATCTATTTCACATACTGATTTAAAACTTCGTTAGTATTTCATATGTATTTTTGAATTAAAGGTGCCAATGAGAAGCTTAAAAATCTATTCAAGCACGAATATGAATTCATATCCCAGGAAATATTTTAAACCAAATGCTGCTGGTAGCTTTTGATTTAAAATATTTATTTTCCTTGTTTCCGGTGGAGTCCACTAGTTTTGCCGATTAAAACCGGCAGTTCATCAACTTCTGTGGTTTTGAAAATTTTAGAAAAAATAAATTTATGTTTTTAAATCGTTGTTCTGTAGAGCTTTTATATTAATTTACATGCAGTTATGGATGCAAACAAGCAAAAAATACTCGACATGATGCAAAAAAAAAAAAAAAAAAAAACCCTTACTGAACGATTTTCAATTTTTTCAGATCACTGTCAAGAATAATGTTTCCGGATGGTGATGGTAAACACATAAAAAAGGGAAAGGCTGCGAGATCTGAAATATATAGTCACGCAATGAAAGTCAGCACCAATCAGAATTAATTTAATGGACTGTATTCGGCACACAATGTCATTCATTTTGGAAGCTCTTATTCGACACACATTGTCGTCCGTTTTGGAGAAACGTTTCCTCTTGCAGTTGGCTTTGATGATGTGTGGAGCTAGTGTATCATTGAACTTCAGTACATCGTTGGAAAGTCAAAAGTGAACTCACTGTAATAGGAAAGCATCATAACGGTTTATAAAATCCGTAAGAATATTGAAAAGAACTCATATTTAGAAATATAATGCCTGAATTTCTACATGGTATAACATTTTTGTAGAAATGTTTTGTTGAAATGAGTCTTGAACCAGCTTAAATGTTTATAAGCGATCATAGTTGTAGCATATACCTATCAAGTATACATAAACTAGATGAAAAATACCAAAAATAAACAGCTCCGAAAAAAAATGTTCAAAATAAAATTTTTGTTAACCGGCTTGAAATATCAATTAAAATTAATAAAAAATACATCTTGCAGTTTAAAAAAAACTTGTTCTTAGCAGTAAAAAGTTTCCATTAATATATTTTATATGGTTTACGTTATTAGAAAAAAAACTATACTACGAAATATAAATACGAAAATAGAAAAAAATAACTGTACACGTTATTAGAAAAAAAATAACCATACTACGAAAGATGCGGGAATAATTGAAGACGAGATAAAATGAACACTCCCTCCAAATTGAGAATTAAATTTAACTGATCATGACGAAAAATTTTGTAATTTCTCTTTCTACTGCAGAATTCATGGCAAAAAAAAAAAAAAAAAAAAAAAAAAAAAAACCCTCTAAAAAGATGATGTTAATATAAAATATAGGGTCTAAAACGTAAATTGCTGTAACCAAGGAAATGGCAGTTCACTCAAAAATGAAATTATGAACTAAATTGAATAATACCCTTTAATTATTTTAGTGAACTGTGGTAACCAGGAAAGTAAAGATTTGCATTATGCATTTGCAGTTACATTTCAATATTTAAGGATAAGTAAAGTCTGATATTTTTAAAAAATATTTTCAATGCATTAGCCTTAAAGACACTATTTTTTTATAAAAATAAATAAATTAGTCACTATAACAGTTAATAATAAATAACATTTACAGCTAAATAACACACATGCGTAATAAAAAAATTAAAATATATAAGTAAAGAGAGAGAAAAAGGGGTTGAAGTCATAATAATAGAATGGAAATACGTAAAAAGGGGAAATTAATCTCGACAAAATTTGTTATATTTTTAATTAGTGGTACCCGCACGGCTTTGCCCGTAATAGAAAAATTAAAAGATCTTTTGGTTCGCCTGTATATTTACAAATAATGTTTGGTGAATTTTCTCACCAATTGGCTTGTACCCAGGTTACGGTTCCGCGTTACGATAATTTTGTATCTCGCCAATTGGCTTGTGCCCATGCTACGGTTCCACGTTATGATAATTTCGTAATTTACTCGTTTATCTTATGATAATTTTGTTCTTAAAATTGGAATAGAAAAAGAACCGCATCGAATTTTCGAAAAAGCGCTTCGAGGTGCACACCCCCATGCTACAAACTAACTTTGTGCCAAATTTCATGAAAATCGGCCGAACGGTCAGGGCGCTATGCGCGTCACAGAGATCCTGACAGAGAGACTTTCAGGTTTATTATTAGTAAAGAAGATAAAGAAAACCTTGCTTTTAATAATGATGTTTTTTTTTTTTAAATTTATTCCGGTGCTTTTAGATGTCTCTTTTTAAATACTATTTTTACACTACTTTTGTTTTAAATATTTTCGAAGATCAAACTCTTAATCTTATTATGCATTACTTTTTCCTTTTTATGACACGAGAGTTCTCTATTCTCTCACAGCTTTCATTCTTTTTTATTCAATTTACTTCTAATATCTGAGACTATCTATCCATACAGTACACACTTTACTACCCCTAAAAGCATTCAAAAATCTAGCTCATTAGTCTTTAAAAATACGTTATTGCTTCCTCCTACGCGAAACGTTTCGTAAATTCAAGTTTAAACGAATATTTAATTCAGCCTGCGTTTTCAACTAACTGCATTAGTTAGTTGAAAACACAGGCTGAATTAAGTATTTGTTTAAACTTGAATTTACAAAACGTTTACTCAACTATTTGTGTAATTAAAGTTAAAAAGAAATCCTCAACTTTTTTTTTTTTTTTTTTTTTGATGTTGCATGTTACGTATAGGTGTTCAATGCAAAACGTGTATATTTTTAACAGAGATGTGGTTTGAATTGGGACTTAATCTGTAGATAAAAATGCCTCTTTGATATCGAGTATTTTACCCTCTAATTGATTTCAATAAATGTAATTCAACATTGTCAATAATTTATTTCAGCAATTTAATTTTTCACCACTGACAATATTTTAATGAAAACGCAAGTTGAATTAAATATTCCAAGAGAAGAAAAACATCGAGTTTTCTTCCTCTAATATCTTTCAGTAAATGTAATTCATTACTGCCAAAAATTTTATAAAAATAAATTTCAATAACGTATTTTTATTTATTTTTTATTTTTTTCAGCGTTGACAATAAACAATGAAAACGCAGGCTAATTCATGTTACTCAACTATTTGTGTAATTAAATAATTGGTTTGACAAAATGTACGACAAAAACTTCTCTAAAATATTACATATAATTTATTTATCACAAAATGTGTACATATTATTAACAATGGTGCTACTGGGAGGTTGGGATTTAATCTGAAGATCTGATTCTCTCTTTCGCATTGAGTTTTTTTCGCTCTCTAATTGCTTTCAGTAAATATAATTCAGTATTGTCAATAATTTTACAGTCGTTTGTGCAAGTTGTCACGCAATCATGTTTTCTCCCAATGGAGCATTTTCCCTAGCGGAAGTACCTTTGACTTATTTCTGTAGCAGTACCTTCATTAAACAAAATCAGTTACGTGTACAAAATCGAAATACGATGCATCAGTCTAAATATCCTTAGGCGTAAACGTTAATGGTGTCTTGTAATGATATTTCATCAGGATGAACATCATTTATATTTCACTTTTGATGTCGGTGACCATTTAGTTATTGAAAACTAAGGGGGCAACGTTTTTACTTTCTTCTATATCTAATATATAGAAGAAAGTATTGGATTCGTGCAAATTTTCGAATTTCGAATTTTGACGGATTCGAACGTTTTGAGGTGTGCTGAGTCCATTTCGACTATTTTTGGAAAATGTCTGTCTGTCTGTGTGTGTGTATGTGTGTGTGTGTGTGTATGTGTGTGTGTCACGTCTGTGTGTGACCAGTTTTTTGTGGCCGCTCTACAGCAAAAACTACCGCATGAAATCGAACGAAATTTGGTACACATATGTGCTCCTATGTGAACTTGATTAGTTTTTGGCGCGAATTCCTCCAAGGGGGTGGAGCAATGGGACGTTTTTTGAGTTACGCGTGCTTGCTATTCCTCAGGAAGTAACTGGCGGAATCAAACAAAATTTGGTCCATATGTTGCCATTAACAGGAGCAGGTGCTGATTCAATTTTGGTGTCAATAACTCAAAGGGGGGTTGAGCCATAGAACGTTTTTTGTCGTCAATTGTGACTGCTGTATCTCAAGAAATAACGAACGGAATCAAACAAAAAATTTTTGACAAGTAGCCCTTAGTGGGTATAAGAGCTGATTTTATTTTGGTGTCAACAGCTAAAAAGGTGGTAGCGCAATCGCCCGTTCTTTTTTTCCATTGTGAGTGCCCTATCTCAAGAAGTAATGCTACGTTCTGGTTGAAATTTGGAATATATGTGAATCCATATGTAAACAGGCTTTGGTTCAATTTTAACTCCAATCGCTCCAAGAGGTGTTGATTTTTTTTTTTTTTTTTTTTTGCGAATAAAAATAGTTTTGTTAATGCAACAATAAGAAAGATAAATCGTAATAGATTGTCGTCTGCGTATTTCTCGTGATTTTAATTGTATGGAAATGATCGGAAATATTATCTCAATGATTTAAAATTTTTAACTGTTGCCATCTTATGTTTGTTAATAAATAAAATATTTGTAATTAATTCAAGTAAGGCTTTTAAAGTAACTTTCAATTTTCGCTCTTTGTTTTGTTTTTACAATAATTCAGACATTGGGATGGTCGTCAAGTTCTTGCATGTGTAATTTTGTTTCTGTTAGGAATATTGCTTCCTCGTCAAGCATGGGGAGGGATCAGAAAAAGGAAAAATATAGAAGAAAGTTTCGTGATGGCCACAACATACTAGTTTTTTAATTGCTATATTTACTCGATTTGTGCAAACTGCAATGTAATATTATTGTAATACTGGAATAATATACTGTATGATCAATAAATAAATAATTTCGTGCCGGTGAATAACAGGAAATATCCAATGTTCTTTAGCACATATAAACAGATTACACAATACATGTGATCCGGGGTTTCCAGGAGCCTCGAAACACGTGTATTCTGTAATCTTTTTGTTTGTGCTAAACAAGTTGGATAAACAGCTGTTTGCTGAGTTTTTAACTCTATTTTACTACTTTATTTGTACTTTATGCACGTTGTTGTCATTTTTACTCAACGTTGGATATTTCCGGTTATTCTGAATGTTTAATTTAAATCACGAATAATAGAGAAATTAAAGAAAAAAGTAACAAAAAACATTTAAGCATCTTCTTTTAATAGTAATTGCAAATACTATTGAACATAAAATGTAACTTTCAAAAGAAATGGGGCCCTAAACCTATGTGGCCCCCGGGCCCGGGCCTACGCGTTAATCAGGCCCTGCGCCCCTACCATCACTACTACGCGAGCATCGCTGGTCGTCATTGCAGCGTCTTCCACGCCGGTGGCCCTTGCCCAACACTCCAAAACCGGAAAAAAAGAGAAAATAAATAAATAAAATTCTCTCCTTTTTCTCATTCTTCCAACGGTGTGAAGGAGGCGGAGGGGTTTCTGTGACAGTAGGGAATAGACCCGTAATGAAGTCTTTCTTTTCTCGCGAAGGGCGAAAAAAGAGGGAGGGACACTCACCTGTTCCAGAACTCACGTCAACCCCCCTGCTTGTTCGCAGAAAGGAAGAGCCCCAGTGATTACCTGCACACCTACTGCGATTAATAGTGCCGACTTCTACAGTGGGGATGCGATACCTTTGGGGGCCGCTATTTCTTTTTTCCTTTCGGAAGAAAGGGGGGGTTGCACAAGCCGCACGTGCGGCTGTCCGTTGTTATCGATTCTCGCCTAAATCGTTCTTTCCTACCATCGCTTGAATCCCCTCTTTTCAGTCCATCGAATTTATTTTGTGTAATTTTTTTTTTAAGTAATCCTTATTATGTTTTAGTCAGATCTTTTTTCTAAAGAGAAGCGAGAAAACGACATATCAGGGTGTATATTAAGTGCAGGTTTGGATGAATTTTTACAAGTTTAATGACTACGTCAAAGTTCAAAACGTTCTGTTCGTTCGTTTCTTGAGCCGTTATTCATGTTCAGGGTCGATTGGGGGTTTTCATGCATCCAAATTTATTTTTTATTGTCATTAAAGGAGCGCAGTTATAGCTCTCTATCCGAAATTAAACCTGCTGACTTAAGATTGATTTTTAAGAGTATGGTGTGGATCGAAATCCCATAATGTCATCGATGTTTTTATCAGTAACAGTGGTTACTTGATCGGTAAAGCTTCGGATTCGTAACCGAAAGGTGCCGGGTTCGATTCCAGCCGGTCGAAGATCCTCTGTGTTCGTCAATGGCGACTGGGGTACGTTAAATATGTTGTGGTCCCAAAGTCCTCCGAGTGAATAAATACCTCTGGGGGTGCTGGAACAGGGATTGCTCGACTTCTGGTCTGGATCAAAAAAACAGAGCTGTTTTCCGGGTCTCATCCAAACAGTTAAACCACAAATAGTGGTATGTAGTATGTACGAAGGACCCTGGAGTGTGATATGACTTGTTTTTACTGTACAAGTTGTTTGATTTTTATTTTAAGGATTATAGACCATGAGCTGATTACACAAAAATATTTTTTATAAGTTTTTTTTTTTACTTGCGTAGAAAAAAGCACGCATATAGCTGATCACTGTGCGATCGGTCTGAAAAAGCACGTAAATGACATAAATCGGAGTTCAAACAGTCAAAGGTGACAAACACCGCATACGCTTTTCCGCATAGGCTCTGCATACTATCTGCAGATAATTTCTTCAAATTAGAAGTAAATCTATAAATCCCTCAAATGACGCTTACTTGGTTTAGAACTCGACATTCTTGCACGAAAATAATTATGTGAAGCGTTATACGAAATTGCTTAGGAGAGGGTGGCCCAAACAGGTAGGCATTCGTATGCCGCCGCATAGTGTGTTTAGCTGCGATGTACGCGTATGTCGTGTTTACCCGAACGCCCCCGAGTTTCAATCTGTTACAGTGAAGCGGCATGGCGTATCTAGGCTTAAAATAAAAAAAATGATACATACCTCAAAAAAAAAAAAAAAAAAAAAAAACTGGAGTTGTGAAACTTGTGATGTGATTAGTCAAAGACCAGTTTTTTTTTTTTTTTTTTCAAATATTAATAATATTACATTATTTTGACACCATCCACCTACAAACTACGATGGTCATTTCGCGTGTTTCTTTTTTAAATTTAAGGTTAAAATTATTGAAACAAAAAACGTGCCTTTGGGGAAAGCGGGTATAGGATTTAATCATACATTTATTTATAATTTCTTGACGTATGTGCTGACTTAGATATAATATTCCAATAGGATGAGTATAACTTTGAACATTTATTTTTTATGATGGCAATTAGTTAGTCTATTAATTTAATTAGTTATTTCTTTATGTTTTGTAAACAAATTTGCTGACTTAGATTTTCAATTTAAGTTGGATAAGTATACACATTTTTTACATTTCTTTTATATTGGCAGTTAGCTAGTCAATTAATTTAACCATTTATAACTTCATATTTGATTGGCAAATGTACCAAATCTCAATTTGTTAGGCTTCCCCTCGTTACCAGAACTGCTTACCAGCTTTAGACCCCCTGGTAGAACAAAGCTGATTTTTCAAGAGTTTGTAATGTTTGATAATAAATAAATTTTGGGTTTGAAATTATTCAAAAAACATTTTTTATTCTGAAGTTCAAGAACTCTGCTAGGAGACAAAACCGAAATTGTTGCAATAAAAATCCAAAAACTACAACTTTTGAGCGTTCTTTCTTAATCTAGCCGTTTTGGGCCACCCTCCCCTATATCTGCAGCCTGCAGTAGTTCATCATAGCTATTAAAGAAATTATGAATGTACATAAAACAATATCTATGTTTAGCACAGTGAACACCGCAAAATAAATTTAAAATACATTGTAATGTACAAAATAGTGAACAAAAATGCATGAGAATTTGTTTCCTTTAGAGTAAGCAATAAAGAAAGAAAAAAAAAGAAAAACAAAAAAGAAATTGTTAAATTTTAATATAAAAACTGCGCAAAGCATCCGAATGACGATTAACGAGGACAATAGTTTTGCTCATTTTCAAGTTTTCAGTCAACTCTCTAATAATCATGTGAAACTAAATGTTTGCGGAACCAATCAATTGCTTAGAGACACGTCTTCATTAATGTCAAAGAAAAAAAAATAATAAAAATAAATAAATGAATAAAAAAATCGAAAAATCCGGCTGAATACTTTAGTTTGCTTTTAAAAGATCAGCATATATGACCATGTAAAATAAGAAATAACAACGTCAAATAACTCAAGTTGCAGATTACTGCAGACACGTGTTTCGGCTTTACAAGGAACGCCTTTTCCAATGCAAAAGACATTAACTTATGAATGAAAAGACATCCGACATAGCTTTTGTCTACTGTCTTTTCATCCACAAGTTCAGTTCTTTTGCATTGTACAAGCCGTTCCTTGTAACGCCGAAACACGTGTCTGCAGTAATCCGTAATTTGGGCAGTTTGACGATGTTCTTATTTTACTATTTATACCCAAAGGTATAACTCATAAATGACTATGCTTTAAATACTGGAACCTTTATATTTTGCTTAGTCTTCCTTCAGCTTTATCAACTACTTAGCGTTCTTTTTCTTCATGAGTGATGAGTGAGTTCAGCTAGGTCTGGAAGCAGTAATTTTCTCAAATTGATTTTTCGCATTTTACAACTTCCATTTAGATATTTTATTCCTATCTCATTTTTTTTTTAATTACACGTTTGTTTATTTTTATACGAATGTACACCTGGAAGTAATAGATATTTTTGACCTAAATATATATTTAAAAAAAAAATTACATTCAATTGATTTTTTGTGCTATTTTAACTGTAAGTTAGGCTATTTGTATTGCTCATTTTCTTCTCATCTTTTCTTTTTTTTCCCCCGGTTTTCAATTGACCGAGACACGATAAAACAACCAATAAAACATGATAAATAAATAATATAATCGTTTCCTATTTATTTACAAATATTTATCGTTTCTCTTATTCGCACATTGTAACAGATAGATTATTCTTACTGATTTATAGGTCTCAGATGATTTGTTACAACAGCTATAGATTATTTAGTTTACAGATCAAAACAAGATTAAACAAGATTAATTTTATTCAATCTCAAGATCAATATTTTCTCTGGTGAACTCATGCAGCATTGAGGAGACATTTTGATTTAAAGTATGCTGAATAATTATTTGACTCAAAGCTCAGAATTAGTACATAAATTTCATATGCACCTTCACCTTTAATCAAAATAAACATGAGAACTGCAAGTTAATAAAGCCTTCATCTGTAACAATTAGGGTTCAACTGGAAAGAGGAAGGTTTAGGGTCATGACTCCTCAAAACACACAAATTTTGCTCAGAAATAATTAATTCGGAAAAATAGAAAAATATATACAGTAATAAATAACAGTAAATCAAGAAAATAATTTTAAAAGTAATTAAACTAGATTTACCAGTTGATGTGCAAAATAATTTTCTTTCAATTTTAATCAGTTAATTTAGTCATAGCTAGAGTAAAAATAAATAATCACAAAAAAGTAAGATCTAGTGTCAGTTGTATATAGAAAAATACATAACTAAATTACTAATTAAAATCAATTAAAAGTGAATTCATTACAGTAATTTATATATACCTTATACATATGTGAACAGATGAACATAGTATGCTTGGTTAAGACAACTGAAAATAAAAAATATTCATTGAAATACATAATAAAAATTTTAACGGGCATTTTATCAATCTAATTTAACAGAGAAGGACTGCGCAGATTTTTTACCTCTAGACACAGGTGATTGCAGGTAATTTCATTTTGCTTCTTGTATTTTGTGCATAACATAACTTTGGTTTCCAACCAACCACTAAACATTTTTGAAAAATGTTATTAAAATTAAACATACTATCGTTAATGCAGTTAAATTTTTCAATTCAAGATGATCAACTTCAATATCATAAGCTTATGTTTTTCCATTAAATCATAGCTTCTGTCGGCTGCCATTTTTAAACCAAATTACAAAAACTGAAAATTTTAATTAAACTATGTTCGCGAAACATTTTTGTTCATGTTTTAAAGTATACGCTGATAACAGTACGTATATAAATTTTCAAGTAGGAAAGGCATCTAGAGCTATTTTAAAATTCTAGAAATACAAAAAATATATCACTCTTCCGGGCGAGTTTGACAGACCAACCTTTCGGTTAAAGTCGAACGCGCTAGCCGATTGTGCCATGGAGACTTCGCTACAGATGGATTGTGAAACGATTTTATACCAGCAAAGCTTTTGTATGTTTTTTTTTCCTTCACTTTACGTTTTTTTTCTTTACCGCACAAAGTCCCATGAGTAAGAAGCATAGCTACAATAAAATAATATGATTCGAAAGAAAGTTTCTTAAAATCATTGAGCATACTTAAGTAAATCATTAACCTTCAAGAAACATTATTACGTTTTAAAGTAAGCAAACACTGACCTATAGAAATTTTGGAATGGTATAATTGATGGTATCTACATTATTCTGTGGACTTAAACGGAAGAAGATGTCACTCCCCATAGAATTTTATTCCAGCCACAATGAAACACCGAGATGAAGGAATTTATAGAAGAATAGTTAATCAATCAAGATGATTTCAAAGAATTTGATTTCAAACGATTTTCTTTTCAGAAAACGAAATTAACCTGACGGCGGTACTCTTTAACAGTGGTTAATTACTTCACGATGAAAGCATGAAAGGCCCAATTAGTATTTAGAGTCACCCTGGTGGCATGTGAAATTGGGAACAGACAAGACGCTGAAAAGCCGGAGACGGATGGAATTGCAACAACACAAAGATTAAAAGAAGGATGAATCCTCGAAAAGTCAAAAAGCGTGAAGCCTTTCTTGACCAAGAAACTAGGAAAATTCGATTACCTGCTCCCTCGTGTGACAGGCTCGTACGTCGAATTTTCCTTCCTTGTAGTAGAAGAAGCAAAAAAAAAAAAAAAAACCTTTAGAATGAAAGAGGGGGATGAAAGAAAAAAAAAGGGAACCTGTTTCGCGCAGCTTTTTTCGCGCCCTCAGTGATTCGCACCTCTCGCTTTTTTTAATTATATGCCGGTTTTCTTTTAGATACGTCATGCCGCAAAAGGTTCCGCCGGCGTCGGTACCTTTGATGCTTCGCGACTCTGGTATCATCTACAGCCCCCATATCCCCCCTCCCCGAGGAAAGACCTCTTTCCTTACCCCCAGATACCTTCTTCTTCTTCGCCCCCCCCCCTCGCAAGGGGGGTTGAGGGTACTTTCGATACATCTCAGACATAACGATGGCTGGTCCATTGTTCGGGACCAAGTTGGAGGTTGTCATTCGGTACCTCGAGCAGGCTATTAAGAAGCGTAAAAAAATGGCCCGAGATTTCTTGGGTATGCTGTCGTCGAGTGCTAAGGAGAAAATGCAGCATTTAAGAATTCGGCGTTTCTTGCTGCTTGTTTGTTTTTAATAGCGCATTTCTGCCGTTGATCGCGGGATCATTTGGACTGCTTTATACAGGTGTCCTAAACTTGGAAGATAAGTTTGACGTGTTATATACGACTTGCCAATTAAGGTCTCCTTCATCTTTTTTTTTTTTCTTCTTTTAAGCTTTCTACTTATCATTAGCTCGTTTTATGTCCCGCGGCTCGTATCAAACAACGTCGTTTAGGCGCATAAGTACTTAAATTTTTTTCTCTGTGGTTTCAAACATTCGGTATTTAATATAATTGAATGTTTTTCAGCAATATGGGTAATGCCTGTTTGCCAATGGAAATTAATGTTTTAATGAAACGCATTATTCCGATTTGAAAAATTTATCTTTTATGGGTTATTTTACTTAATTAAGCACGTAAATTATTTTAACATGACAATAAAAAATAGTGAACAGCCTAAAAATTCATTTAAATGGCCTGTTTTACAAATGTGGAATGCGTACTTACTTTACTTCAATTATTTTATTTTCCTAAATCTAAAATGAAAGAAAGGCATACTAATAAAACGACGTTTTGTTTAATGAACTTTCCTTTTAAAATTACATGCAAAAATCTTCAACAGCAACTCTAGAAAAATTTCAAAAATTTCTTTAAAAGAAATATCGAGAAACCTCAAGTTACTTGGAGCCTATGGAGAAAATTTAGAAAAAAATGATCAATATTTAGTCCTGTTAAATTTATTACTTTCCTATAGTTGGAATTTAATTTTGCAATTGTAAAGGTTTCAATTTAAGGTATAGTTTTTAAAAAAGGAAGAACGAAATAAAGTTTAAAAAGATTTAACATGCGAAAAGTCAAGGCAATTTTATGAACAAAAAAAAAAAAAAAGTTTCAAATATCTCAAATTATTTTTATGAATTTTTTCACTAGAGCCACACAATAAGCATACTTCAGTGATTTCACTGCTTCGAGTGAAATGATACATATTTTAGTATTATCCTGAAAATTAAAAACGTGACCCACGTTAGAAAAAAAAAAAAAAAAGAGGCTTGTTTAATTCCAATCCAAACATTCCCCCCCCCCCTATCATCTAAAGATTTCTATGATAGTTACATCCTGGCATTGTTTAGTTTAAAGCATTGCTCGAAAAACTAACTCTTCAAGACGAAAAATGTTAAAATTTGAGAGGGAATCTTTGCCGACATCTCAAAATTAATGGTAAAAAAATTTCAACTCCACAGTATCTTTACTCAACGGCATTTCCCAAATCACAGCCAGTGCTCATTTTAATGCATATTTACTGCATTTATATTTATCACACTGCGGGCCATTCATTTAATAACTTTCGAACAAATTCATCCAACCATCCGGACAACATATTTCGCTTTTAAAGCACGGAATGCAGCATGCCCTTTTAAATAAAAGACTATGAAATATATGCATATCCATTTCTTAAAACGTGTCTCTATTCCTGTCTTTTTCCCCTTCGGTGACAATTTACAGACGATTCTCTACTTTCAAACACCCCAATCTTTTGATGATCTTTTATGTGCCGCCGTTTAAAGTGGCGGAAAAACAACCCCTTCCACGCGAACGCGACAATCGCTGCCATTTGTCAGAGCGTTCGGTCCAAAAGGCAAAAGCCCGACTTGTCCTCAAACTGATAGTCCTTCTCAAACAAATGGCTCCTTACTGGAAACCGGGAATAACTTTTCCACGACATTTGGTGACGTAATCGATAGCTTCTGTCTCCCCACCCCCTCATTTCTGAAATTTGCTTTATGCCCGTTCCATCACTTGGTTTTGTATTTATGGCGTTTCGCGCCGCGGGGAAACTAATGGCAGGCATTCGTTCGCGTTCCTGTTGCCACAGGCCTTTGACTATTTCTCGCCTCTAAAAAGGATTAGGCTCTTCTCCTAACTGTCATCGAGATAAACGTTTTGCTGCGAACTGCCTATTTGTTACAACTGAAAGGAAAGTTGAATTTTTAGCTTTGTTTGTGAGTGGCAGTTTTGACTCGCCGGATGTAATCATTAACTTGACACGCGTCCAACTAACGTTTCATAAAATAAATTCTAGTTGTTTGTTATTACTCATGTGCTTTTTATGTGGAAATGGGACGAATCTCATTTTAAGGAATAGGTTTATAAAAATTTCAAGCTAGATAGATATTCTTCTAGATTCTATGGTTGGTTTTGACTAACCTTTGGGACTTTGTGGAGAATCGATTCGTACATATACCGCTATCACTAATTGTATAGAGTATGTTCCGTTACGAAGTAAATAAAAAGAATATATGAGTATAGATAATGGGGTACTCTTGCCTTAGTTCAAGAAAAGCCAATGCATGTATCATGTTTGTATTATAGAATCTATTTATAGAAAGAGAGTAATAGCCGAAAAATCGTAAAAGGTAATTATGCAACATGAAAAGTTTTTCGTTGCGGGTAAAATTAAAGGGAAAAAAAATGAGACTATATAGAAACAATCAGCAAATTGAAAATAATGCAATGATTGGATTCAAGAAAGAATCGATGAGATTATTTCGGGAAGGCACTCTAATGAGTAATAATTACTCATTTAAAATTTTCAAACTATTATATTTCGAACACGCTGGAAAATGTTTAATCTCTTCAGCTCATTAAAAAGAAAAGAAAGTTGTGAGTGGGTTTAGGTCAAGCACGGACAAGTGACCTAACGCAAAAGAAAAGCTTTAAAGTGCTTTTTTCTCGATGATAATTTTTTCGTGTTTCCATGTTATTGGAGAATTACTAATGATTTTTTTAAATTAAAGATAGAGCTTTAAAGCAATTGTTTGCAGTCCGAACAGTATATGACGCAAAACTGTACATTGGAAAAACATTTTATAAACTTCTAACTTTTTTAAAGCAACCCTTTGAAGCATAATTGACCAGTGTGCTTTCTGATAAATATCTAAGCAAGTGAATGCAGAGATATATAGCAGTGATTATCGTGACTGTTTAGCAAAACACATTTTTGAAATATGTGCAAAAATACAGGATGTCTATAAATGATGGACCCGATTTAAAAAAAATCATATTTTAAAAAGTTCTCGACGGAATAAAATAATTAATGCGTAAAACTAAGGAGAAAAGTACCAAGTTTTTTTTGGTACCAACAAAACGAATTTGAACGATGCCGAAAACGCTCCTAGAATTGAAATAACGCATTTCTGCAGCATTACAAACCATTAACAGAGACATGTTAGAAAATGTATGGAATGAACTAGATTATCGAATGGACGTATGCCGTGTGACAAGAGGGTCCCATATCGAACATTTATAAGGTAAAAAAAACTTGGTACTTTTCTCCTTAACTTAACGCATTAATTATTTTATTCCGTCGAGAACTTTTGAAAATACGATTTTTTAAAATCGGGTCCATCATTTATAGATACCCTGTAAAATAACCATAGGCTGTTGAAAAAATAACTTTGAACTTTTTTTTTTTTTTTTTTTGAGTTAAAAAAAAGTAGAGAACATTATTTATTGATCTTTGAAAATGAATAATTGATTATTAAATAAGAAAATTCATACAAATATTTCAAAAAATTTACTTATTTTACTGAAATGTAAAATAAAAGTTATGCGAGTAATGCTCCCATAATACAAAAATAAATAGACAAATAAATAAAATAAAGTGGTTGGTTGTTTCGATTAATTACATTTGGTTAAGCTTCAAATATCCACAGGAGTATGTCTCAAGCAACAATTTTATTATTTTTTTTTAATTATACATTGGTTTAGCCTGATTAGCTACATTTTTACTCATTAATATGCTTACTAATTGCTTCAAAATTTACGTACAAACTGCCTTCATTTTTATCATCACCACTTGAACTGCTCGTGCGTTGATCTGAGAGTTTTATATTTGGATTTATGATTGTTTCCTTTTACGTTTAATTTTGTCATATTTAGAGAGTGTTTTTCTAATATACTGACCGGTCAAGCTTTATAATAATTGCATTTGAAAACAAGGACACAGAAAGAAACATTTCTATTAAATAAAGTAAAATGTAGATTCTCTGTTGAACGCCAAATTTTGAGCTTGCAGATGTAGTTAATGTGCCAACCATGTTTTCCCTATTTGTCTCTTTTTTGATTGTCAAAGCTGAAGTTCATGTGGCAACGATTCAGTACCTCAACGACAATTTATGATTTTTAGTAGTGAATTCCTGTTTTATCAAATGTCATGTCTTACTTATTTAAAAGAGTTTGTTTTGCTTGCTTGGAATACTAAACTAAATGCCATGCATTTATTTCTCGGTTTAAAACAAGAAATTTCACCTTTTTTTCTAGTCAAATTTTAAGAGAGCAAAATGGTGCATAAACATGCGCAAAAAGACAAACACTTTGAATAATTTAGCAAATTAGAATCTTCTCGTTTTAATTTATTAATTTATTTCAGGAAATCAAATATACTTCTAACCTAGTTAAATTGCTTATTACTGCCTGTTAACCTATAATTACAGAGGATTTGCGTTATCTGAGTATCAGACTGAAATACAGTGACAAGAAAAATTCTATTTTTGGAAGAATTTAATAAAAAGTGTTCTCGTGATAAGAAATATAAAAAAAATACATGAATCATATTCGCGGTTCTAATATTCGCCTGATCATATGACAGAAGTACAATGTGTAATAGATTGTCGATTCCCTCCTTTAAACGAAAATAGCTAAAAAGTAATAAATTATGGGATACTTGAAAGTCATCTCACGTTCGAATATTCTTCATCGGCAACCTGATATTCGAACTTCATACAACTGATCAAAAGAAGAAGCCGTTTGGAATTTTCTTCCATTTTCCCTTCAACGGTTGAAAATAAGTGGGCTGTACGTAATTCCAATATTTCCACATGTCTACAGAATTTCTTCTTCAGTAGTGAAAGATTATTTATCACGATGCGCTTTGCCTGAGCAATCGTTGACCTGACAAATTGCTTAGGCGTCAAGATTCGAATTTCAAATTCAAAGAGGGAATATTTTTCATCCTTATTCCAAATGGCTTCTGATTCTGATCGTAAGAAGCTATCCGAATTGCTAAAATTTTTATGCTATCTGTGGTTGAAAATGTTATTTATAACGATTATGGTTATATCATATGAGGCAGTGAGAAGCAATGGGATGGAGTACTAAGTTAAATATTTCGAGATAACCTGTAGAAATGGTAGAAGAATCTCTCCACTTTCGGGGGGAAGAGATAGTATTAGTAGCCCTGGTAGATGCTGCTACATACAGCATGATTCTGAAAGAAAAATCAATGAAAGCCTAATAGGATCTGAACTTCAAATGCGTTTTTATCAAAACTTACAAGATCAAAGTCCTCTTAGATCCCTTTGCTTCTCACTGCCACAAATGTGTTGCAAAATCTGGTGGAACTGGAATAATTAAAAAAACATAAATAAATAAAAATAAAAATTATAACCGCTTTCGAATTCCACTGGAGAAGAAAGCAATGTATCGTATTCAGATAAGTCAAACAGAGAGCGTAGTGTACAACACAAAATGATGATGAACGATATTGTACCAACCAGGGGCGGCAAATAGGGGGAGCAAGAGGGGGCGGTTGCACCCCCAAATATTTTGCGCAGAATATTAAGAAATCAGGAAATTCAATTTACCTAACGCGCAAATCAGTGATCATATGCAATAGGAAGTTAAAAAAAAAAAAAAAAATCTGCAGATGATCTTTAGTAAAAGTTGATGAAACTCGAAACCTGTCCAGCCACAAGCAAATGTTTTTCGCTATTTGGATAAAAACTTTGAAATTCATGAATCATTTTCAGAACTTTCATAATAAAACGAGCTGATGTGTGCATCACATGACTTCCTTTTACTCCAATTTAATGTCATTTCCCCATTATTCGCTATTTTAATGTGATTCAATATTTATTCTCTAAATATCACCAACAATGGCCAAATTGAAACCAAAAAAAAAAAAAAACTCCGCCAAATTTGTCGCCAAGTTGGCGACAAAACTTAGCGACCAAAAGACTGGCGATATATCGCCAAGTGTCCGACAAATTATAACGCCACTTGAGTTTACATCGAAATTAACAATGATTTCCCCCCAAAAAGGTGCAAAAGACCCCTTTAGGAACATCCGAAAGCAACCAAAAGGGGAGGTGCACAACTAGACCCCACTACGAGTCTATGTACCAAATTTCAACTTTCTAGGACATACCATTTTTGAGTTATGCGAGATACATACGCACATACGCACATACGCACATACGCACATACACACATACGCACATACATACAGACGTCACGAGAAAAGTCGTTGTAATTACCTCGGTGATAGTCAAAATGGATATTTCGCGTGTCTATACATTCTTAGGCACTTTTCCGCATGTGGTCGAATCGAAAAAAAAACTCAACATTCATTTGGGGGTGAGCAAAATGGAAATTAAGGGCGATTTTTGAGTGAAAATTTTTTCGCGAATACAATACTTCCTTTTTTGTAAAAGGAAGTAAAAAAATAGATGGAGAATAAGTTTGTTTCAACTAAAGAAGAAATTTCCTCATATGGTTTAAATGCCTCATACTTGTAAGTGCAGTGTTAAGATGATGCTTCTGCTTCCAATGTGAAAGGGCAGTGCAGTGTGACTGGCCCGATTTTTACGACACGTTTCTTGGTATTTTGAGTTCGTTGTTGCGCTCATATTTTAAATATACGTTCAGTTAGTGAGTGAACATTGATTCCTCCTGTTAAGAGGCATATTTGAGCAGTTCAATACATTGTATACTTTCACGAAAACTTCTGACAAAAGACACGCTATTTCTGAAAAAAATTCGTGCATCAACAGATACTTTTGCTGGATGAGGTACAAAATGGTCTTCAAAAGTTAAAGCTAGAACTCTTGATCGAACTCCTATTAAGAGCTTCTTGTTAATTTGGATTTATTGGCCATATTAAAAAATAAATAAATAAAAAGTGACAAAAATCCACATGATGATGCAAAGTCAAATGATTAACTCTATATTTTGTATCAAATAATAGATTCATTCAGTTTCTAATGAAATTAACACAAGATTTAGTGATAAATCTAAGTTCAATATTATATGTGCAGGTTATTGAACAAGATAAATAAAATATTTCAGTTACAAGTAAAAGTTGTTGAACGAAGCAAAAAGAATTGTTTTGCGAAGAGCCAGTGTACTTCAATGATGAAAAACGAAGACTAGAGCAGAAATTTTAAACTTGCATGGTTTTTTTTTTAAAAGAGAAAAATTTTAAAGATGCGTTTTCTAACATAACTTTGTAGCTTCAACTATTTTTTTTCACCGATTCCAATCAACTCAGTTAACTGTGAAAGATCATTTTCGTGTCTCAGAAGGTTAGAATTTTTTTTCTTTTTTTTTTTGGTGCATGATGGGACAAGCGAGACTTTCATCTTCAGCTACAGTGGCTCCCAAAAGTGTTCGTGCACTTTGAAATTTTTTAGTAAAACCAAAATAACGCGAAACTGAATTCGAATATGAAGTTTAATATTTTTTCTCACCATTCCTATGTCATTCTAAATACAACTCAGTAGTTTATTCAAAATATTGACTTATCTTCTTTTTGAAATGGATCAAAAAACGAAGAGACAGAAATAACACATCACAAAAGTCATCGTACATTCAAATATTTTTGAATAAATTCGTGATTAAAAATATCATATGTCATTTTTTTTATTATTTTTGCATTGTGTTGACTTTTAAAAGTCATTTGGCTTTAATTTCTTTTTATTTATTCCTTAATTTTGTGCTTATTACTTTAAAATGGCTGGTATTCGTAAGAAACAACGAACACCATTCGAAATTTCAATTTTTTCCTCACAGAAGCGGTAAATTAGTTTTAAATGTCTCTAAATTAGTTAATTTATTCCATTCTATAATAAAATGCTTGATAAAATGCTTTAGAGAAAGGAATCGGACCGAAAACAAGGTAAGAAAAGGTCAACCGGCGAAGTTGACCAAGCGTGATTGGAGATTTCAAGTTAAAAAAATTTATGAAAAATACACATGTGAGTGCTGTAAAAGTTTCTGCAGAGTTAAATGAAACATTTTACATTTAATTTTCATCTAAGATTGCTCGCCGAGTTCACTGATTAGCTGGATTAAATAGGACCTCTTCCCGCAGAAATTGTGCGAAAAACAGAAAGCTTACGCTTTTCGTCGCAAAATCAGTGATAAATAAGCTCAAAACGTTTCGGAATTTCGCCTTACTTAGAAATAAATATAAATTCAACATTTTTGGTTAAATTGTTGTATAATTGTAAATAGAGGAAAAAATAGGAACTAAATCTTAACAACTTAGTTAATCAGGACGGTGAAGGTTTTCTTGTGTGAGGGTGCATATGAGCATCAGGACTTGGCAGTTTGGAATTTTTGATAAAATAATGAATCATTCTATTCATTTAAATATTTTAAAAACCAAATTCAAACTCTTAGCCAAAAATTTGGTTATCGGAAACAACTTTGTTTTTTTTATCAAGATAACGATAAGAAGCACACGGTTTTCAACGTTTGCGTCTAGTGCCTCAATCAATAATTGTCTTAAAGTTTAGAAAATACCCCTTCAATCTCCAGATTTAAACTTAATGAAATATATATTTAGAGATATCTAAAGGCTAGATTACAAAAATATGGTTTTGGAACGAAAATAGAGCTAGAAACAGTAAGACTCGAAGTGTGGCTGAACACTTGCTCAAAAATTACGCAAAAAAAAAAAGAATGAAATCTATTGCCAGACGTTTAAAAGGTGTTATTGATACTGCATGATATTCTACTAAATAATAACTTAATAAAAAGTTAGATTATTCAATAGTATATAGACATTTTTTTAAGTGTACGAAGACTTTTGTGAGATAGAATTTGCGGTACCTTTTGGTTTTTGATTTTTAAAAAATTAAGTTTTAATGCTTTTTAAAAAAAATGTCATATACTTTTGTTGAAAATTGATCATAGATCTTATAATTAAACAACTGTTCCAAAATATTAATTCTAACCAATGGATAGATGCCAATTTCGCTGAAAGTCGTAGGTGTACGGACACTTTTGGGAGCCAATGTATACTGCCAAGAGCATGCCGCTGGATATTGACGGAATATAGTACCAAGATTTCCTCTTCTTCTGGATTCTAAAAATCGTGCATTAAAAATTTACTTTAGAAACGGAATTATCAAGATCTTTTCTGTTATAGCTGACTATAAAATAAATTAAAAGTGTGGATATTAAAATTTGAATTTCTTTAATGACCTTACTTTAAAAAAAATGTACTCACATTTTATTCCACACTGAGAAAATTCATGTTTAAAAAACTCGACCCCCCAAATGAAATGTTGAAATGCCGCCCCTGGTACCAACTAATGATACAAATATAGGGGAGGATTGCCTAAATTATATAGGTTTTCGAGGAATGCTCAAAAATTGAAGTTTTTGAATTTTTATAGCAATAATATCGGTTTTATTTCCTAGCAGGATTTTTGAACTTCAAAATAAATGTGAGTTTTGTATTATTTCAAACCCGATATTTATTTATTATCAAACTTTGTAAACATTTGAAAAACCCGCTTTGCTCTTCCAGGAAGCCCAAAGAGGGTAACTAATTGTGATTTGGTACATTTGCCAATCAAGCTATTTATACCCTAGCTTTTATCTTCACTTTTTCGATAGAAGTCATACCATGTTTGCACACCTCTTCCTGTTATGCGAATGTATTTTTATCTACCAATGTGATAATCTACTCAGCTTTATATGAGGTTTTTGCCAGAGCATGGTTTTATAGTTACTCCAGACTCATGAACACAAAGATATAGTACTCTAGCACTATATTAATATGATGTAAGTGATGTTTTCGATGTATGCTTGCAATTCCGTCTTAGCTCTGGCTGTGAGGCGGTAATTTGTAGCTTTATATCCAACTGAGCTGCATATAGTTTTTTCAGAGTTTTAAAATGTTCGCGAAACTATTTATATTTTTCGGTATACTATATAAGTTTATTTCAAGCAAAAGAACGTATTTGAAGTCCTAAATATTTCGGGCGAGGGACCATTTGTGCAGAAAATTTCATATCGTTTAAACAGGGGTGTCTGTCCTTCTAAGAGCGATGCCCCCCCCCCCCTTGCTCGAGTTCGAGATCCGCCACTGCAATCAAATATGAAGTTATAAATGGTTAAAATAATTGACTAGCTACCTGCCATTATAAAAATTATGTAAAAAATTTGTACTTATTCAATTTTAAGTCAGCACAATTTTTTTTATGTTTAAAAAACATAAAGAAATAACTGATTAAATTAATAGACAAATTAATTGCCATCCTAAAAAATAAGCTTTCAAAGTTTTACTTATTCTGCTGAAATAGAAAATCTAAGTCAGCACACGAGTCAAAAAATTATAAATAAATATATGATTAATTTTATACCCGCTTTGCCCGACCCATTTTGCCCGAAGGCACGTTTTTTATTTCAATAATTATAACTTTAAATTTAAAAAAGAAAGAAACAAAATGACTACCGTAGTTTGCAGATGGATGGTGTCAGAATAATGTAATATTACTGACACTCAAAAAAAAAAAAAAAAAAAAAAAGCTGGTCTTCGACTAATCACAAGTTACAAAACTTCATATTTTTTTAGAAATGTATCATTTTTTTATTTTAAGCGTGGTTGCGCCATGCTGCTTCACTGCTGCTTCGCTGAGACTGATTAAACTTGGTGGTATTCATGTAAACACGACATACGTATGCATCGCCGCTAACACACCATGGGGGGGGGAGGGGGGTGATGGAGGCGTATGAAAACCTATCCGCTTTGGGCGACTTACCCGCTTTGGGACACCCTCCCCTACGTCATTTGTACTAATTATCTGAAGCGCAATTATGAAATAAGTGACACATATCACATAGAGTGCACTGGGAATAGGGAGAGCGTTTTTTTTCCCTTTTAATTTGGGAGAAATGTAAAATTTCTATAGTATTTATTCTTAGCATTTACAATAACTAAGGCAGTATAACCACCTAGCTCTATAGTAGTTGTTGGTTAAAATCCATCTAGGAGAGTTTTAGCTTGAGTTCCTGGTGAAGATGCGTGTGTCGCCAGACTTTGTAATACATATGTGTATATCCGAGACATATAGATGTTTTAGTGCCTCATACATTTAGTAGAAACAGTAAAAAATTACTTTTATAATAAATATTATCAATATGTAGCTCCAATAGCAGCAACAGCAATATTAGAAAAAAAAACAGCAGAAAACGCATTAAAAACAAGTTTAAAGCTTCTGTAACGGACAATTAATGATGTATTTTATTTATTTAGTTATCGAAAAGCTAAGAAAAAAATGGAGACTACATGAATTGGGTTCGGACTGAAAGGGTATGCTTTATAATTAATGCTTTATAAATAATTTTTGGAAAAATCTTCACAGTGGTTGATTCTTAGAAATAGTATTGAAAAAATTTACGTATTTTACAATTTTTGGGTGAACTCGTAAAGCACTTGAGTAGTGTTAGTAATAAAGATATTATCATAGAAGCGATAATATTATCCTAAGCATTAAAAGTAGACAAGAGCTCAATTGTTGTTATTAGAAGTACAGTATAATAGAGCACTAGCAGGAGTTATAATATTTGCACTCGTCGGCACATTAGCTATGGTAGGAGCAATGGTTTTATTAGGAATAGCTAATAGTAATAATAGTTCAAAAAATACGGAACCACAAAAAAAAAAAAAAAAAAAAAATGCGAACAGAACATTTTCGTCAGATGCATAATTAAATACGGCTACCCGCAGCATTGTTTATTCAAAAGGCTATCAATAGATCTTCCATATATTTTAAGTCTACCCAGACATAATGAGCTCTATGTGCACATATAGTGCAGCTTATTCCATCTAATTTTCGGATCGTAGTATATTAAAAAATGCTAAATACAACGAAATTTGCATGGATTTTATTTTACCTAAATCTGAATTTATTTTTTGAGACGATCGAATTTTAAATTATCCTCATTGTTGCACATTAAATTGAAATGCATATTACAATGTTAAGCCATTAAGAGAGTATATGTTTAACAAAACATCATAAAAACAAACTTTCTGCTTCAATTTTATTTCGGTTATTTCAAATTAAAGAATTCGTGAGGTAAAAAATGTGTGTGGAGAATTACTTTTATCACATCAAAAAAGAAAAATATGCTCCACATTCTACGCAAATCAAAAGTATATCAGAAGATGCACCGTGAATGTGCACTTTTTTTCCTGGGAAAACTACGGTACACAAACTCTTAAAAGGTTGAAGAAGCGACACAAATTGAAAGTGAAACGAAAAAAGAAAAAAAAAATGTTTCCACATCTAGAACAAAAGCAATTGCTCGGTGGAAACAAAAGGGAGCCAACAAACGAGGCAGAAAGCGTAATCATCAACAAACAGGAAACTACAAAGAAAAAAAATTTAGAAGAGGATGAAAGAAGTCACTATTAAAAGAGATAGCGAATGAGATCATTTCGAAAGAAGTTTCCCTCCCGTAGAACACCTACGCCATCACCACTTGAATGTGTGAAGTGGAACGACAAACGGACAGACAGCCAGTGTCCCTCGCATGTTACCCACCTTCCATCCATCCATCCATTCATCCACAACCCCCCAACACAAATCCGCTTTGTTGGTGGCAACGGGAGGAAGTAACCTGAGCACCCCCACGCACCCGAATTCCTGAAATTCTCCAGGAAATTGAGTTTCCGTCCCGCGACAACAAATATCGCCGGATTTCTCCTTTTGCCTCTTCCCGATTATAAGCGACCGTCTTTTTGAGCAATTTCTCTTTTCAATGGGCTCCCTCTTTTCCTTCTGCTACATCCCCTGCAATCCCCCTCCCTCCCTTGACATAAATTTATATTTTATCCGAGCGCCCATGCCTTTGGGGGAGGGAGGATGCGGAGCCTTAAAGAGAAAGGTAGAAATGTGGCTTCTTCCAGGCCGCTAAACACCACTTTTGTTCGGCTTCTCGGCTAACCACCCCCTACCAAAACCTCCCATCTCTCTCTCTCTCTCTCTCTCTCTCCCTTTATTTTCGTCATCTTTTCTTCTCTTGGGGGCTAAGCGTTCATTACGAGGGCTTTTGCACTCATTGTGCCGCGTTGCCGAAATTTGATTTCTAGACGAAATTTTTTTAAAAAGCGTTGCAACAAATATTGGTTACTTGGAAATTTAGCAGGTTACCATTAGATATTTCATGGACGACAGATGAAAAGAGCAGGGAAAGAAACACCGTCAGTCAGTTCTTTTTTTTCAAGGAAAAGAAATTTTACTTTTGGTTTAGATACTTGTGAAATTTTTTCCTTAAGGCCCAGAAAAAAATCCTCACATTCTACAGTAATCATTAAAGACTTAAATCAATCGCGCAAATACTTTTAACATTCTAGGAAAAGTGGTAAAGCTTAAGCCTAAACGTATTGTTGCCTGCATGAATTTTGTTTTAAATAATTTATTTCTGTAATTTATATTTTCAAAATATTTTTAGTGATCCAGTTTTTTTCTGAACCGTGGTCCACCAATTGAACCGCTGGAATAGTCCATCGTCTTTTGTACAAAACCCCCAAGTCAGATAAAATATTTTTCTGAAAATTGACAGCACTGGGGAAAAGCCCCGCCAGTCAAACATTCAAATGTGCTTTTCCCAAAAATGAATTTTTGAATAACGGAGTTTCTCTTTTGTACCCTTCATTTGATGTATCAACATTGCCTTTCTGTCAAAGTTGGAACAAATCTGCACATAATTCAACGTCTACTTCATCGAAAAATTAATAGTAAGTGATTAATATTAGCGATAATATGATAATATTTTCCTCACAATTAATGTGCTTGAATTCTTATAAAAAGCCAAGAATATCCAAAAAAGTTTAAATGCAAGGCGACATAAAAAAAACTAGCAAAAAACTCCTGCTTGTCCTTTCATGCATAATTTAATTTTTTTTATGTATTGAAAAATAGTTTCCTTGTATTCCCGAAGCACATGGTGCAAATTTTGTAGCTGCTTGTGCAGTTCAAGCATCATTTTAATGTTTTAAAGTTCACTCAAGGTATTCATTCTTTGATCATTTAATGAATATAAGTAAAATATAAATTATAAAAAAAAAATCCCTCATTTAACTAAAGGAAGGAAATTGAGAGAAAAAAAAAGGAAAAGACTGCACCATGTGTTTATAAGAAATGGTTAGTCACATAAGCTTGATTCCTTTAAGCGGTGAGTTTGATTCAAATATCCAGTAGTTTTTTAATATTAAAGCCGGATTTCGATTCGTTTTTTAGGATTTGATTAATTAAGCTGCTGATTCAATTTCCCGGCGCTCACTGTATTTGGAGAAATTCCCCTCCTCCTACCACGGTGTTTGAAGTACGCAGCAAATATCTAAGTTCTAAAGAGCATAAATCACACGAACCCCCTCCACACTCCATTTTTTTTTCGCCCTTTTAGCACTGAAATGAGGTTGAAGGAAACACATGATTTTCGGTTCAAATGAACAAAGCATACCAGGCAAATGATCAAACTCCCGTTAAGTTAAATGAAATCATTTTTTGAATTCTGTGCAATGAGTAAAGCAGGGTCATTTAGAGTCCCTTTTTTTTTCTCATTTTAAGAAAACTATTTTTGCATTAGTGAAATTTTTTACAGGATTCAGTATTCAAAGTATGACAGAAACGTCTCTGGTATTTCATATCACTCACATATCAATAACTAAAATATATTGAGTTTGTAACAATTCAGGTAATAAACAAGGAAATACGTTTTGATTAAAATTTTGTTGAAATTAAACAGCTCCCAAATTAAGAGCTTTGTTTGTGTTAATTTTTGTATTTAATTATTCGGAGCTTTTAAAATGTCGCATAAATGCAGGGCATGCAAGTTTTAATCTCCTGTGTTTTTGCAATAATCTCTCTTTTAATTGGCCTTTTTGTATGAGTTTGTGAAATCAAAAGAGTCTTCAGTCACCCCATTTTTTTTTTCTCTTTGGTAATCTTTTGAAAGATTTAACACCAAGTGCAAATATAATATTTAAATACTAGTTTTCCACATCTTTTGTACTCCAGTATGAGTACATCCCAAATACGGCTTTTATGGTATTTTTCGGAGAATCTAGCTTTTACTGTACTAATTACTCACTTTAGACAATTTTTAAGAGATCCACAGACGGAGCATATGTCACAGTGTGGAAGAGATTCAGAAAGGAATAGGTTCAATTTCAGCTTCAGCAAAATTGTGGGTTTGAAGATCGCCGTTCTAGCTTTTTCAGCATTCTTGTGGATGAGCTTTTCTTTCTTTTTCTCAGTTTGCTTACCAATAGTGATTAGATTCAATTTAACAAGCGTTACAAAATAGCTAGAAAATCTTACTTTGATTTATTTTACATTATCATTATTTTATTTTTTTGCGATTCTCGCGGTCTCGCGCTCTATCGGGAACCCTAAAGTGTAAAGCTAGTTTTCTGCTAGGAACCCATCCTGCTATAATTTTTTTTTGATAGTAACAAAAAAAAAAAAAAAAAAAATTGAACCACCATAAGAGGCGACATATAAATATAAATTCAAAACTGTATTTTTTCTTTCTTTTTTTATGGGCACTGCACTAGCCATTTCAATGAACTTCTTTCTGAGCATGGTCGAGTTCACAACAAACGAAACGATGCTAAACATCTTGTTGAAATGTACCCTTTGAACGAAAATCAATTACCATGCGGAAAGAATTGTTTTCAATTTGTTATTTATGCGCTGTTGATCTCGACACGGAAACTTGTGAAAACACATTGAAGATGGAAACAAAGCGATGTTCGCATGTTATTTTCTCTTTTTGTTCCTTTCCAAGTGGCAATCCGTTGTGAGTGAAGAAAAAAAAAAGCACGATAGCAAAAGTGTAACCTCACCAAAGAGTGGAATTTCGAATACAAGGTTAAGTGCAAAAGAGTGATTTTCGAAGCAGTAGAGTAATGAATTTGAAGGGGGGGGGGGGAGGGATCTTTAATCGAAGGAAAAAAATCAATAAATAGTAATGATAATCTTTTCAGGGGGGGGGGGGGAATAGTCTTGAAAATTTTTGGAATGGGTTTGAACCCCAACGCCCCCCCCCCCTTAAATATGGCTCTGATATAAACACACATACATTTATATTGTAGTGGTGAATTTATAGTTAAAGAGCATAACTGGGAAAAATCTGCAGAAGCCAGGGCAAATATAGTAGCAATTTCATAAATAGCAACTTGTTTCATTTTATTTTATTTATTTATTTATTTATTGAAATACGATATATATATATATATATATATACAAATTATTTGTTGAAATTAATGATCTGAAATACATTGCTTAAAGTGAGTAGAATATTTAATAAATTAGTTCATAAGGTTAATAAATTAGTTCTCTAATAGATTTTTATAAAAAAGATTTACCAATTGAGGCAGTGAGAAGCAAAGGGATGCAAGTGGACTATTTTGAGTTTCGAGTAAAACGCGTTTAGAGATCAGATCCTAGGTAGGCTTTCATTGTTTTTTTTTTCTAAATCATACTATACAGCAGCACCTACCAGGGCTACTAGTACAATCTCTTGCCCCAAGACAGAGAAGAGGTTAACCTGTGTACTGGTTATTTCCAAATTTTTAATTTTGCCACTTGCATCCCTTTGCTTCTCACTACCTCAACTAATTAATACCTTTTGTACCTTTTAAGGTCCTTGGTTTTTATTTTGAAATTGCGATTGACAGAAGATTTTTTTACCGCCACATTTCTGAATTCGTTACCCTGCGGCCTGTGGTGACCACAAGTTTTGCCACTTACTTTCATTCTCTTAAGTCACAAAGTTTTTTTTTTCCTTTAGGATCAAATTTTAATGTTAGCTGATTGTAAGAGATTTGGGTTTCAGACTTGCCTTTTTTTTTTATTGAATTTCCCTTTTTGTTGCTTGTAATTCTTGCGATCTTTCTTTCATTACTTTTATGGGTGATTTTTATTTCGCTTAACGAAACTCAAAAGTCGAATAAGCAAGAGCTGACAAATTTTCCCAAGTGTCTTGAAGAAGGAGATCGTCTGTCAGTAGTCGAACAAGATCTTTGATTATTTCATCCATCTCCGCCACCACTTGTAGATAGATATCTCAAAATGGGAAGAGCCGGGGATAAACAAAAGGAGAAAGCGCGAAAAGAACTTTCTGATAACGTCCGAGCGCGTAACCCAACTGTGCGACTGGTATTCTGTTCGGAGAAAATTTATGATTTGTTTTACTGACATATTCAGCGTGTAAACAGTGATCCATTTTGCTGTTTGATGTTTCGTGGAAAGAGATATTGACCGAGAACGAACTTATGCTGATATTATTCAATATTATCGAACATTCGTAAGATTCCAAAAATATTTCTTCCTCAACAGCTTAAGAAAGCCAAATCAAGTGCTAAATGTAATTACATTTTTCGATTTTAGTTACTGATGCATCATTGGGTCCGAAATTAGCAGTCAGCTGAAATTTTAGTTTGACGACTATACGATTTCCCGTCCAGTCGTCATTTTTTATTCCTATGCCTAAAATTAAAAAATAAATAAATAAATAAATAAATATAAAATTTGAGAATCGTAATTTTAAGCCCAGTCGTCATTTGGTACCAACCAACTGTATATACTATGTAGAATATTATTGTTTTGTAGCATTCAAGCACGCAGGGCCGACGAGAGGCCATGTCAGACTACTCGGAAACTAGGGGCCCGTTACTCGACAGGGTCCATCTCGGAATCGGGACAACTTTTATGGGGGGAGATGGCCCGGCGTCATGTAAGTTAATAATTGTTTTCATTCTTCCGTAACATTAACATTTTTGATCAAAAACTGGAAATTAAAAACCTTTACTGCTGTGAAATGAACTCAGTCGTAAATGTTGAAGGTCATAACGAAAATCACACGTTGTTAAGTAACGTTATAATACTGAATTACTTCAGAAGAAGCTGCATCGGTTACTAAAAAATTTTATGGAATCCCAGTTTACTAAAAGATTTTTTAAGGGTAACAGCACCATTCACAGACATGCTTAAGACATCGCTCTCATTTTTAACTCAATTTTCTGAGCCTTTTAATATATTAAGACTTTTTAAACTATTTTTCTCTTATGCAATAACATCACATCTAACGTAAGGCTGCTTCTGGATCCTCTAAATTATTTACTTTTTATTTGCTCAATTTCGAAACAAGGTCCGACCCCCCAGTAACAGATCCAGAAAAATTTGATGATACCCAGCTACAGACAGGATAAGGAAAGGATGAGTAACAGACAAAATTCAATTTTTCTCTTCAAAATGTGCAAAAGAGATACTAGCTGACCTCGTGGTGGCTGTTCGTAACCTTCCACCACTGTCTTGTAAATACCAACTGGTTCATAAATTCACTCTGATAACACCAGAAATCTTCACCGTATTCATGGGCCACAGCAACACCAGTTTTACCCCTCTAGAAGGCTTATAATTTAAATCCAAACTTATGATTGTTTATTACTGAAGACCATACCTTACTACATTTTTTTCACAGTATTATACTAAATGCAAGTGAGTTTGAAAAAAGAAAAATAATAATTTGTGAATCGTAATTTTTAGCCGAGTCGTCATTTGGTACCAACTCTATACAATGAAGAATATTATTTTTTTTAACATTCAAGTTCGCAGGACCGACGAGAGGACATGTCAGACTTGTCGGAAACTAGAGGCCCGTCCCTCGACAGGGCCCGGCTCGGAATCGGGACAGGTTTTGTGGGAGAGGGTGGCCAGCCGACATGTAATTTGATCATTTTTGCCGGTTATTTCAATTCCGGAGTTAAAAACTTGAACTAAGATTCTTCACAATATATGATTAAATATCTTTTTCCTTCCGAAGAAATAACTTAAAAAAAATGTTGCCCTTAAAACAAGGATAAAGAAATATCAAAACATTTTCCATACCTTCCGCAGTTTTTTTCTTTAAACGAAGCACATCAAGAGCGATAAAGTAAGCATAAAAAACAAATCCAATTTTGTCAGATGCTCGAAAACCAGCCATGCGTTTTTCTTTATAGATAAAATTAATGGTGCATGAAATATTACCATCAATAGGGAGAAAATTAAGTTTCGGTGTTTTAGATTAAGTAAATATTGCCACAACCTCAACTTCCTTTGATCTTGCCGCGATTCCAATACGAACTGTTTTGTGGAGGGAAAAAAATAACTTTCATAAGTTCATGCTGTAAAAAAAAGCGCGTAATTTTTCAATTGTATTCCGATGTTTCAAAATGAAGTATACTGAATATTTTTTTAGGAAAGAAAACATTTATAACTGAAAATTTTGATAGCTTTCTACTAACGTAAATTTTACATCATAACATGTGCATTATTGCTTTAAGTATTAATGTTCGACCCTCTTTATTTTCATGTACCACCTTTATTGCAGTTGTTTACAATTAGTGCTATATTGTTTATTTTTCAAAGTAACTAACTGATTTAAGTATACGTAAGAAGTCTCTGAAATGAGTCACGTTTTTGTAACATATTCCAAATCTTTTTTTTTTTTTTTTTTCAGCGGAAGAACAATAAAATTAAATTTTGTATCCCGTTTTTCTGAAAGGGCTACGGATGAACTTGAGGAAAGAAGTAAGAATATTATTTAATTCTCTGCACTCGATCGAGATAGACTGATCAGGTTTTGAATATCTTCATAACAAATATACAAATAAGCTTTGCTCCGTTCAATATGCAGTTCCAGTTTCCTGTTTTAGGTAGTATCTTAAGTAGCACAGCCAAAAACCTGACTTTTATACAGTAATTAAATAATGAACGAATACACAATTCAACTTTATTAATTGCGGTACATTATTTATTGAACTAAAAAATGTTAAATTAAAATATTATGAGCATTGCGTTAACTGCACGGAAATCTTAAGTAATTTTCAGATGAAACAGTATATTCTAGTTCTTTACAGATACGTTAATGGCCAGATAGGTTAAAACCTTTAATTCTCATTCGCAATTTATTTAATCTCTGCATAATCCTGTACCTCAGAGCCAGAGGGACGTAAGTCACATTACGGTAATTTTGCAAGAGAGAGAAAAAGCTTTTTTTCTGGCACATGCAAAGGATGGGACGCACGCTCTTGTAACCCTGGTAAAAAATTGAAAATGATTTTTTTTTTAAGAATTACGTTCACAGGGCTAGATGTGGAATTGAGTTCTGGAATTACGTCATTCTGGCACTGTGGTACAGAATAAATAAACATACAGTGCAGAAGGAAATTTTTCCTGTTTATGGGGTCCATCTGCTTGCCGATGTAAATACACTAGAACCTTTCCTAAGGGATGCCTCTATTTAAGGAACTTTTTTTTTTTGGTCCCAGTCCCTTTGAATAGGGACCTCCATATATTTGCCTCTAATTAAGGGAAACTTTATTTAAGGGACAATCACAGGAAAAAAAATACAAAAAATTATGTATAAGTGCATAACAAAGAGTGAATTTACTGGAATTTTAGTCTTACTTTTCCTCTAAACATTAATTGAGAAGACTTTAACATTAACGTTTGCTAAAGAAACAAATATATGTTGTAAAAGTCTTGCTGAAAGTTACATGCATGATTTGCCCACACAGATATTTATTCAAGTAGGCTTAGGGCCAAATGAGAGGAGAGGGCACAGAAACTGACAAGCATTTTATATAAAATTTGAAATGTGAACACTAATTGTAATTCACAATGTCTTGCATTATAAATTACATGACAAGAAGCAAATTCATGCAATGAATTACTTCAAAATAATTGCTTTATGCTGCAAAACTCTGGACCAAATTTTTGAATAAAAACTAAAAAAAAAACATTAAGTGCGAATTTTATTTAGTTGCGTATGAAAAATGAAAAGTATTTAATCTTAAATGTTAATAGTTAACATCAATAAAAAAAATTATACTGAGTTAACACGCTGCATGCATAAACTAAAATACCTCCGAAGAAGGGACTCCTCTACTTAAGGGACATAATGTCTGGTCCCCTTAGTGTCCCTTATTGAGATGTTTTACTGTACTTGCAAAAGGTAAGAATGCCATATAATTTTTCATAAAATGCAAGAGAAGGATATTTTTACTTCATAATGCGGTCGTTTCCAAAATTTTAAAAGTATTTTTTTCTGAAAGAGCATGTTTAAAAACATAGAATCTGACCATTTTTCAAATAATTTCTTTAAGTTTAATATCTTTAAAAAATTACTTAAATCGGTGCTCTTTCATCGTTTAACGCTTCTGCGATGACATCACAAATGATGAAATGTCATTCAGTGTTGCCATTCACGGTACAAAATATTTAATTCGCATCTTTACTCACGTGTGTTGGCAACGATATGGTTGATAGCGAGCGTAGAGCGCAATTTTGATTCGCTGCTTGATTATCATAACGTGGAAACGTAGTCAAAAGATGCGGCAAAGTGCATCATTTGTGACGTCATAAAGACCACGCCTTGTTTGGAAAATCGGACAGTTTAAAAAATTTATTAAAAACAAAAACTGTTGGGAAGATGAAAGTATTTTCTGGGTCCATGTTATTTTATTTTTTTTTTGCTCATTCTATCCATTTCAATGACTAAAAATAGTACTTTTGACTGAAGGAAACCACCCCATTGTGTGAACTGAGGCAGTGAGAAGCAAAGTGATGTAAGGGATGGACATTTTCAAGTTTTCGGTAAAACTCGTTTAAGGATAAGGTCCTGGGTAGGCTTTTATTGAAAAGTTTTTCTAAATCATACTGAATAATAGAACCTACCACGGCTACTAGTACTATCTCTTGCCCCAAGACTCAAGAGAGGTTCACCTACCATTTGTACTGGTTATCTCCAAATTTTTAATTTTTCCTCTTACATCCCTTTGCTTCTCCCCAAGGGCGGATTCAGGAAAGGGTCAAAGGGTAAGCTGACCCCCCTGTGATGAGAAACATTTTCTTTGTTTTCGTTATTTTATTTCTCTCTTACTTATTATTATTATTGTTGAACGTCAATTTTTAGTCCTGGAAAATTTATAGTGGGCAATCATTGTAAACCCAATTTTACTTAGCCTTGTTAGACTTGTCTTTTGAAGTTTAATAAATACAAATTCTATTACATGTAATGTAACTTTGAAAAAGAAAGGGATCCTAAACCTCGGGGGCTGAGTCCAGGTCCAGTAGGCCTATGCGTTAATCAGAGCACGTTTACAATACACATTTTGAAACGTATGTCAGCAATGCTGTACTTCTTTTAACTTTGTTGCATAAAATTTTAATGCAACAATGTTGTGGCTTTCTTGTTTCCTTGAAACGAAAATTTTCTCGACTTATTAAGCGTAAAAAATGTGTTATTTTCATTTATTTGAACTATTTTATAATTATTTTTTACGATAACAATTTTTATTAGAATACATGTATAGGTTTTGCATATTATTTTCAAGAAAGTTCTAGTTATACTTTGTGTTTCTTCCACTTTACTGGCCACTGAAACTTGACCCCCCTTACAAAAAGTTCCGGATCCGCCCCTGCTTCTCCCTCAATTGTGAAACACAAGATCTCAGCTTACCATGAGCTTAATTTTTCGATTGCGTTCAATATTGCTATTCAATTTTCATGAAGCAGACTACTGAAATAATTGTAGAAATGAATTGTTGCTAGTATCGATTAGCAAAAAAAAGCATCATTTGAAGAAAGACGCGCAGTTGATTTATTACTGAAAATGAGTCATCACTCATTCTGTGAGATGTGCTAACACGTTTCTTAATCGATATGTACAAAAAAACTGATACAATGGCGTGACCTAATCAATATGTTTTGATAACCAGGTAAATCAATAATGCGGTTGTTTTCGGTTTGACATAAAGCTGTTTGCAGGGAAATTTAGTAGCTTCAGGTTTATCTTGCTCTATTTAAGCAAATCCACTTACGGTCTTAAAATAAGTGAGATGATCTCATTTCCGATGCTGGACATAATTAAAAGTTCCTAAATAGATAGATATTCGATACATTCACCTACGAGTAATATAACTCAACGTGCGGTTTTCTACTAGGAATTCGATGTAATTATCAAGTAGGGTCATTAGGTGCGATCAGCTGATATGGAAAGTAGTTCTAAAAAAGATGCTCAGTGTAACTTACCTAAAATGAAACTACCGAATCAATAATTGGGAAAAAAATTTACCACTGATACCAAATGTCAGTAAATGGTGCTAATCGTTATAACGGGTTACGGAAAGTCAACAAAACGTGGAATATGCAAATCTTGCGTTTGCTGAAATAACTATTTCCATTCTAGAAACGCATCTTTCCCTTTACGTTCAATGAGTTTTTCGTGTTAATGACTTTTTTTTTTTTTAACAGTTGGTGAATTATTTTGTATTTGGCTGAATTCAATTACTTGACGGATTCCCCCCCCCCTTCAATGTAAATATTGGTCTTCTTTAATGGCTCGTTTCTCTTAAAATAAGTAACTATAAGTCTTAAATTTTAGAAATATGTATTTTGCAGTATATATTTCAACGTTTGACAAACAGATAAACTTGTTTTGACTAAATTGGGGAACATTTTTAAAAACGTGCCAACTATTATACGTATACATCGTAACAGTTCCTTCATGAATTAACGGCTAGAATCTTTTTCGTTCTTGATAAATACCGAAGGATAGCGAAATTTCATCAAACAGTTTCAGGTGTGCGAAAGTTTTGTAGTTGGCACCCTTACATTGTAAAAAATCTCTACCGATGATTTATCAGGTGTAGTGAACATCATAAAATCTTCATTCCGTTAAATGCACCTGATTAGATACAACAACCAATGCACGAAACGACTTTTAGATATTGTGCATAAGAATAATCTTCAAGCACCACATTTAAATCCATAGTTGAGAATGCGGTGTAAAAGGGAGAGGTAAAACACAGGAGTTCATGCATACACAGCAATTCTGTGGCGAATTTACTATGTCTACTATATATATATATATATATATATATATATATATATATATATATATATATATATATATATATATATATATATATATATATATATATATATATATATATATATATATATATATATATATATATATATATATATATATATATATATATATATAGATAGATAGATAGATAGATAGATATATAGATATATATATATATTCTATTTTAAAATGAAAAGACTGTGAGGCCCCAAAAATACAATGCGACGAGAACCCCAGCCTGTAAATCCAGCATTGCCTCAATTATTATTGCCGGGAATATTGCTATTAAAGAGCTCTATGGCGTATCCAGAGGGAGAACTTAGGAATGTAACCATTTTCGAAAATCAGGAGTTATCCATTATTGAGCATGGATTTTTCAAAGACAATATAGCCACATACACCTTCCATAATTAAATACCAGTAGGGGGCTCTGCCCTCTGCTCGTTGACGCTTACCAACACCCGAAGACTCCGAAGCAATCTTATTTGATTCGCAAAGATTTAAATCGTCAATTAAAAAGACACAGATTAACAACGCATTATGAGCTAGTTCCCTTTGGATCAAAAAGCACCCCTTCCCCGGGATTCAAAATAACTTGTACCAACTTGCAGAGCCGTAAGGGCTAAGACGCTCCTGAGCATTGAAAAACTGCAGTTTTGTACATTTGAAAAGTTGCTTTCATAATCGTGGTATTTAGTAACATATTTTGCTCTTTAGCTCGGGGCTTGAATTAAGTCGAGTCTAAGATTTTACATTAAAATTGAAACCCTTAAAGTTTGTGAATAAGAAAAAAGAAACATGCGAATCGAAAAGACGTTACTATGGCAACGCCAAATAAAACATCAATAATTTTAATGAAGATGAAATTATTCGAACTTGATTTTTAACGGCTTGTAACTTTTTTTCCTTTGGAGATAGAAGCTCAGTTTTTCGACCACGGGTCGAGTTAGTTCTCTAGTTAAAAGCCACTCTTTCCAGTGGTGTCAAAAAGAAAACAGTGGGACAATTCCTTCGCTTTTTAGTGATAGATTTAATAAAGAAAATAGTGCGTATAAATTTTAGCTAAGCCTAAAAATGTTCGAGATGAAAACGCAAATAACTACCGCCGTAATTAAGTTAGAGCACTGAAACAAGTTGCGTAGAACGCGGCAACTTCTACCCTTTCCAATTATGTATAATATTAATGTGTGCAAGTAATTTTTCACTCCTTTAATAGACCAAAAAATCTACTTCTACTATATTACCATTGTTCAAAAATTTTATATGAATGCTTTGGGGTGATAGTTTTGCTGAACAAATCACAAACGATAACAGTTTTTTTTTTTTTTTATCGCAATTAGTTCTCATTGAAGTTTGAGTAGTTCAAGTGTATTAATTACGTAATTTAAAAATGGAACAAAGCTCATGACCTGAATATTTTGTTAGCATCCTTGATTTAGTAGCAATATACTTTTCCAATTCAGATGGAATGAATAATTGATTAATATTTTTTGTGAAGAGCTGGGGAAAAAAGCGAGAAATCGAGCGAAAGAATGGTTATGAGTTTTAAAAAAAAAGTGGGGGGGGGGAGGAATCATTATGTTGCCTGACTTCTTTCGCTTTGAAAAGCAAATGTGCCATTCTGTGAAAGTAACCAAGCTTTTCAAACGACATCACTGAAGTTCAACTTTTTAAGCATCACTCTCTTTGAGGATATAATGTTTTTAATATCATAACTAGGACATCATAAGCTTATTAAAAAAATAAAAGGAAAAAAGAGTGAAAAGTGTGATTGAGGAAAAAGAAAAGCGCTAAACGTCTGTTGTCAAACATTAATTAAATAAAAGATGTCTAAAAAAAAAAGTTCCATTGTGACAAAATACGCTGTAATATCGTCAGGGCACAGACAGAGAGCTTGTCGCCTTACTGCTGTCAACCTATCAAATCCAAGCGCGTTGAAAAGACTGTTTCCGGTCTCTTTTTTCTTCGTTCTAAATTCATCGATCATGTTCTTCGATTATTGTTTACTGCGTGAATCAATGTCCGCAGTATAACTATTGAAAGTATAGGAAAAAGAAAAATAATGAAATCTTGGTGAATTAAACTATATAAGCTGCTTTGGCGACGCAAGAACTGATTTAAATCGAGTTTGCTATGAAAAATCTCCTTGCCGGGTATTGTCGGATTATGATGTTGTTGTATAGCTACTCCACGAAAAAGTCAATCCTTTGTCCCGCACGTGATGGTTCATGTATTTCATTCATAAGTAATAATTTTAAAGGGCAATGACGAAATTTTTCGCTTCGGAAATCACACCTGTAAATTGTTAAGCAGAAAAAATTTGTTCATTAATATTTTAAAGCATTTTTTAAATGAATTATATGAGGCGTCACGTACTGAACATAATGATCGTTTTCCGTGAAATGGCCCTGTAGCGAACTAATTTTTCGGTTTTATTGCGGAATTCGCATTTGTATGTTAAAACTAAAATCTTTTAATCTTGATTTGCTTAATTGAACGTGGAATAAAATGGCTATTTCAAGGCTACAACAGAGTACCTTTCGTTAAGTACCTTCCGCAGTACCGTTAAGTACCAAAGTATTTAACGTACAAGAATAAAGCGCGAATAATATGGCTTTTCGCTGCACCGCTAACTTAAAACTTATTGTTTGTTAATTTTTAGAAAACTTTGATTCATGGTTTTTATATGTGTCTGAATTCAAAATATCTCGCTAAAAACCGTTTCAAAAAACATGAACATGAAAGTTGTTTCGATAAATTGAAACCACATCCTTTTTCCTATACTTTTAAAAATTATAGCGTAAATTAGTCATTAATCATTACGCTCAGTTTTCTCCCCAGATTCTTTTGCTAATAAATTAAGCATTTTAAACATCCATTTGAGAATAAAAACGAAAATTTTTCCATCACACCATTAGTATACAGTCTCAAGGAGTTTTTATTTTTCAAACAAAGACATTTTTGCCGAGATATTTTTAATTTTAAATCCATTTATTTCTGTTAATCATTCTTAACTAGAACTGAGAAAACAGCAATCGTCGGCACCACCCCTTTCACCCCCTTTAAGTAAATGATTCTAATCCATCTTATTTTCCACTAATTAATGAAGCTGTCTTCCTGTTCTAGCAGAAATCCGACGATAAATGCAAAAATGTGAAGCAGTGTTTAAGCGCCTGTTAATTAATTTGCAAAACGACAAAAGAGAAAATTCAATTAAACATTAAGCAATTAATAACGCCAGAAATCAGGCTGGCACTCATTAACGCGAGATAATTAATAATTGCGATAATATATTTAACGTGGAAAACAGCCGACAGGAAGCATTAAAAGATTAGTCAGCAAAAGAGACAAGCATGGCTTTAATCGATACTAGGATGAAATTTCGTAAGCTGCAGAAAAATAATTGCGTTGCTTATGCTAAAATGAGATTTATCCACAGGCTTTATCTCATGTTATTATGTGAAATTCGGTGTTAGATCCAATTCAGGACGAATTTGAATTGAGACATTGAGAAGCAATGGATGTAAGTGGACTTTTTGAAGTGTTGAGTAAAATGCGAGCAAAGTTCTAAGACCAACAGCCTATACTTAATCTTAATATTGTGAAATTCGGTGTTTAATTCAATGCGGAACGAGTTTGAATTGAAGCAGTATAAGAAGCAAGGGATGTAAGAAGTTTTGAGTAAATCGCGTGCAAGTTTCAAAAAACTACATTTGGGTTGCTCATGTTAAAATGAGATTTACCAACAGTCTGTATCAATTTAGTGTCAGATCCAATTCAGGACGAATTTGAGTTGAGGCAGTGAGGAGAAAAGGGATGTTGTTGTGGACTTATTGAAGTTTTTTGGGTAAAACGCGTGCAAAGTTTAAAGCTATATTTGAGTTGCTTATGTTAAAATCGGATTTGCCAACCGCCTGTGTCTCATGTTATTGTGAAATTTGATGTTAGATTCAATTTAGTTCGAATTTGAATTAAGGCTGTGAGAAGCAAAGAAATGCGAGTGGACTTCTTGAAGTTTTGGGAAAAACGCATGCAAAGTTCAAAGAACAGTAATTGCATGACGTTTCAATAAGATTGACCAACAGCCTGTATGTAATATTATTGTGAAATTCAGGACGAATTTGAATTGAGGCAGCTAGAAGCAAAAGAATGATCTAAGTGGACTACAAGCGCAGTCAGAAATGCCTTTTGGAGAGGGTTTTTTGATCAAAACAGTCCTTTCATGTGTATAAACTACAGTATTAGAGTTCGCATTTATATTAAAACCAATGCCTCTGGGGGGCGGGAGTTATACCCTGATGCGCCACTGAAGTGGACCTATTGAAGTTTTGAGTAAAACGAGTACTAAGTTCAAACACTTAATTGAAAAGTGTTTCCAAATCCTACTTTACAGCAGTACCTACCTGTGCTACTACAGTGAAATCTCGTAACAACAAATACTAATACAACAAAACATCTGTTTCAACGAAATACATTTTAAACCCCGTTATAATTGCCATAAACTTACTTGTATTCTATTACAACGAAAATCCCGTTACAACGAACAAAATTTGCGCTTCCTTGAAGTTCGTCGTAACCGGGGTTTCACTGTATTGCAATTTATCGCACCAAAACAGATGTGAGTTTCTTCCTTTCTCCTACCAATTCTTCTGGCTTCCTCATTAATTTTTAATTTCGGCACTTACAGCTTTCTGCTTACATGTGTTTCAATTGAACCTTTTTCCATCTCTTGGTGTTATTAAGAAAATAAATTCCCAAAGTTGAAATTTGTCATGCGTTGCACATTGAATGTGCAAAGGAATCGCGTCCTAGTAAAGTGACTGAAACATATAGTTTTGTCGTTTATAACAGGTGTTCCCAAGCTAGGTGCCACGGCACCTTGTGGTGCCGTAGAAACAGGCAATGGATACCGCGAAATGTCCATGGTATCAATACATATTATATATGACAGAGAGACTTGGGGTGCCATAAGAAAATTCTAATTCTTTTAAAAGGTGCTGCGAATAGAAAAGTTTGGAAACCCCTGGTTTATAAAACAAATATAAACAAAGAGGGATGAAGAAAGGCCTAAGGTGTCGTAAAAATATCCTATGAAATAACTTAATGAAAATAGAATTATTATGTGGCGAAATGCAACGCCGCGCTGTCCCTATGTGCAAGGTCGTGCTGCGCACGACGGCGCCAGAGTCAAAAATTCGCCGAGCTCTACCGATCAAAAATGCTCAAATTGGAGGGAAAAAATCTCTAGCCAATAAAATAAAATTTAACTTTTCATTTTATCTCAAGGGGGGGGGGGGAAATCATATTGCTTATTGAAACAAGCAATCTGTCTCGATGTCTCTATCTAAAAGGAAATATTACTACCGTGTTCCCCCCCCCCCCCGTCTACGCATCCCTCTCAAAAGCGTAGTATTTTACACTGAAAAAACGTAATGCTATTTAATGCATATATTAGCATTTTTTCTTCGTAATGTGCAGCCGTGAATGCTATTTCGGTATGTCTATAATGCAACGAGGAGCAAGAACTTCGGTATGTCCAATTAGGTTCTTGTGGTTCTTACCAGGAGGAATAATTGTCTTTAATCGTAACATCATTTTTTTGTGAAATCCTTACGTTTTTTTTAAATTTTTTTTTTAAATTAATGAAAGACGAGGAAAAAGTGTTTTCGAATTTGATTGAGTCTTGCATATAAGTAGAGGAAATATACCCATATGCACTCAAGTTCGAGTCTTTTTGTACTATGCAGGAAAGCTACATGTAAAAAATGGATATTTTCCATTTTTGAAGTCTCTTACTCATTTCGGGGACTATCCCGACTCCCTGGATCCTCCCTGCTGCTGCTTGTGGAAAATATGTTGTATAAAATTTGGACAATACGTTTTTTAAATTTTTGATTATTGTTCGTGGTAATTTGATTACTTCATGTTATCACACATAAAAATATGGCAAGCACATTTGCATAGAAATACTTATGCGTATTATGTATGTACAATAACTCAGGTTTACTTCGCAATTACGCAAAGTTACGACTTGAACATAATTACTCGATTCTCCCCCCCCCCCCCACATACACTTTTCTTCAACTATTTGTGTCTTAAATTACTGTGTACTATATCTTAAAATGTGTAATAAACGAAAACTCCCCCCCCCCCCCTTTTTTTAAATCTGTCATTTTATCGTAGATAGTTACCTTAAAAAAGAGCTTTGGACAAAGTATTTATTCTGGACATTAAATTCAATGCCTTTGTTATGATTAAGTACTTGAGAAATACTTATTTTAAACGAAAAAATTTAAATTTCAGTTTTTATATGCTTCAATTTAGAAATAAATTAAGCGCCCTGATGTCATGTTTTGACGGGTATAAAAGTTTGATTAATTATTCATCAATTTAGAGCGGCGTTAACTTAAAAACTAGAATATTTTCTTTTTCCAAAACTCATTAGCATATCAGATGAGCTTCTGAACTCGAAATAACTGCGAGATATGAAATGAAAACTTGCACTGCATTTCAAAACTAAAAATTTACATATTGTTTTTTTTCTTTTTGCTAAATTAAATTTTAAATATTTTTCCCACACTATATTGGTCCACAAAATCTCACTCTAGGTGTAAACTTTGATTTTTATTGAACGCCACTGCATGAAGGTGCTCAAAAGACAATTGCACGACGACGCCGATCACGCTTGGAGCGGGCCTGGCGAAATGCTTGTCGAACTCTTTCTTTCTAACACCTATTGAACAAAGTTGGAAGCTTTACAAAAGAAAAAAAAAGTATATTTTTGTTGACTGTCTCTTCCCTCTTTTCCTCACCTTTTTTTTTTCCTTCTCTATCATAGGGGAGGGGGGGGGGGTTACATTGAATGTGATACGAAGTATCAATTCGTTACCAAAAATCTATTTCTTTACGTAACCATTGTGAAGCAGGACAACAAATTATCTTCAGATAAATATAACTCAAACACAAAACTTAACTCCCCGACTCGTTCTAATTTTAGGTTAGAAGCTTGTTTAAATATTGAAAGAATTGGAAAGGGGTGAACTATTAAAATTAGTCTACTAACGGTCTGTGAGAGAATGAACTGGAAAAGATAATGATCTCTTTTTCTGTATTTAATCCTTCCTGTTTTTGAGTCTTAAAAATTAGTTCTATCGAATTTCCCAAAATTAAAGCAAATCTATGATATTCTAAAAATTTCATCGGTTGCTATTGTTGTTTTACTGCGCAGTTGAGATAATTGTAGAAGGCTCAGTTTTATTTATTTCAGGACTACAATTGATGTTCTATTTAGAATAGGGGAAAACGGGGTGTAGCTATTTTTTGGATTTTTAAATTATAATCGGTAAATGATGCTAGGTGCACGTGAATCTAGAGCAATTGGCCGGCTGAATTCTGTGATATGAAGTTGTTGTTTGTGTTTGTAATCAAATGATCGTTATTTTTCTGATTTCAGGCAAGCAGTGTTTTTTTTTTTTTTTTTTTTTTTTTTTTTTTTTTTTTTTAACTCTCGCATGTATCGATTTATAACATTTTATTTAAAAATAAAAATTAGCCATTTGATCACTTTCCCTGTACTACCTATGTAGCCAAACGTTCGCACAGCCCTTCACCCAATTTAGCGCTTTCCTGCAACACAACCGTTTCATTTCCATCATGTGTCTTTACGGCACAGAAATAATGTTTGTTGTCAGAATTAATCAAACAGACTACATACTTGCATCTAAATGCTTGAATTTTAAAATGAAAGATAAATTATTTTGCATTCCTATAGAAAACAATTTCTCTTTCACAAATAATAAGCATTTATTCTGCGCAATCCTGATATACATAATAGCGAATTCACTGATTGTCTACGCTTTGACGTCATCAACAATGAAACTCGCACCATAGCATGATAATTTGATAATATTTTTTGGTAATGTTTGACTGCAGGGAAATGCTTCATTTTGAGGAGGCTGAACTGGATCCGGTAACTTAACAGTTTTACTGGTAACATTGTCATTTCAGGAGAATGAAGAAACCAAAAATGGTCTACAATGAACGCTGTCTGCTGAAGTTTAACGTTAATCAACTGGAGTTAGGGCTAAAATTTCAACTATCAAAGCATGTATCAACAAACAGGCAATTGCTTCGTTTTAAATGGAGAAGCAATTTTCACCCGTCATACCTTGACTGCCGATTTTCTAGTAACAACGTAAGTACAAACAATGACGGATTTAGAAATGCTTCAAGGAGGGAGCGATTGATTTTTTAAAAATTACCTCTTACTTCGTATCTAGTCGGTTTAAGCTTGGGGAGAGGGGGAAGGGCTGCCACAACATTTATAAGCAACTAAAATATAGAGGTTTGGCCAAAGAGGTGTCCAAATTATTTCCTTTGAAAGAGATATTCTGAATTTTCGTTTTAGAACTTCAATTTCGTAATAATTCCGTGGGAATTTTTTGAAACTCCTTCCCTCTAACATTATGTAAGTTCGTCTGAAATTGAACTTTTTGGAGCTTCAGTTTAAAATAATTACCGAAAAAAAGTCACTGAACCCAATATTTCCCCTAACACTACTTCAGATATCTAAAATTATGTTTTTGAAACTTAAATTTTGCAAATTGTCCGGAGGAGGCCTCCAGATTCCTCCGCCTAACATCGGCAAAGATAGTCTAAATTTGCCTCTTTAAAACCGCCTTTTTGCCCGTTTCCGGCAAGAAGATTCCCAATTGCTCGTTCTTGAATTTCAGGACTTTAATTCGGAAAAATTTTCGGTGCAGGGTTCCTCAAGGGAGGGGCAATCGCTCCCACTGTATCCCCCTCCCTTGTATCCGTCCTTCGTACAAAAGAACCTCGTTAATTGGGTCCCCATTTATCCGGATCAAATTGCAGAGAGTTTAAAAAGTTATCTTCCCACTAATTTTTAATCATTATAGCTGAGATAAGAAGTAACTTCTGCATAGATCGTACAATAAATTTTATTCATCTAACAAACATCCTGGTGTACTTGGAGCACCATTTTGACACCACTGCAAATGAACTACAAATGATAAATTGTTTGAGCAAAACAAGGCTATGTAATTTTGTTACAAATCATTGTTTTTTTCTGCAATAAAAGGTACTTCTGCTTATTTACCAATTAATTTTCCTGATTACTCATACTAATCCGGATTTTTGACTATCCGGATTGTCTTTATTCCTAGTTAGTCCGGATAAACGAGGTTCTACTACAAATTACATAATTAATTACTTACCTCTGATTTTACTCCAAGCCCTATATCCGCCTTCTAATTTCTTTTTTCAATTATCCATTCGTAGTATCCCAGCTAATTGCTTTGAACTTTTTTGATCATTCGTAACCAAGGTAATCTAAAGATTCTTTTTAATTACGGAAGTATTTTTAATTTAATGCACGAGTATTTGATAAACCTTTTCACTTTTTTTTTCTTGATCGTCTGGTTTGTTTAAAACAAAATGAGCCTTGGATTTTAATCGCTTCAAGTAATTTTAATGGCCATTACAGGAGCTCTAATCGTTGCAGAAATCACAAGCAGTATTTATTTATTTATTTATTTATTTATTTATTTATTTATTTTATTTATTTATTTATTTATTTATTTATTTATTTATTTATTTATTTATTTATTTATTTATTTATTTATTTATTTATTTATTTATTTATTTATTTATTTATTTATTTATTTATTTATTTATTTATTTATTTATTTATTTATTTATTTATTTATTTATTTATTTACTTATTTATTTTATTTATTTATTTATTTATTTATTTTAAATAAATAAATAAATATTTATTTATTTGGTCAGCCTTAAAAAAAAAGTAAAAGTTGAAAGGATTTTTAACAGTTTAATTTACGGTAAGTTTCTAAACATCGATGTGAAAATAAAACTAATTTGTATTTTCTGATGCCTTTCTTACCTATCATTATTTATAGAATTTTTGAGTTAAATCGAAAAAGGAGAAATCTTTTGATCTGTGACCCCTCATGACTCATCACTAACCACGGGTGTCAGGCCTTCCCCAGATATTCTGGTGAAAACATCCGTTTCCTCGGCATCAGAACGTTACTAAGTAATTGATATGTGATATCATGCCGCTTACTAACGTATAATTACGCGGTAGCCATTTTATTCAAGAACTTCCTCCATACTTAACCCTTGATCAGAAGTTGAATCATGGGAATGGTGCCAATTCCCAGATTCTGCTGCTGAAAATATTGAAAGGAAAACTGTCGATCAGGTTAACACATGTTTGTTGCTTACATCGCATAAGAGAATATATAAGCATTGTGTGTGTTAATAAAATTCCAAAAATAAATTTTTTCAGTTGCAAAATGCTGATGAATTTATTACTACAAATTCGCAGCGCATGCAGAATTTATGTTTTGGGGGAGGTGTTTGCATCATAATAGTCCCTACATACGTACAAAACTACCATATCAGGATGAAACCAAGGGTTGTGGGTAGTGATTGCAATACCGGTATACCGATTACCAGTATTTCGAACAATTTTGCAATTTCGTAATACCGTTATTTGCTGAGGTAAAATGAAGGTATTTTCGGTATTAGCTAAGAATAATAAATAGTTTCAATTTAAGAATTTTCAGTTTAAGTTTCTAAATATCTACTTATATTTTATTGTATATTTCTTTTTCCATGATACAGGTCCAAAATCAATATCTTGATGTAAAAATTTGGTTCAAAAGCAGGAACTAATAGAATATCACAAAACAAAAGTAGCGGAATGATTGCAAAGTGATTTTGTCATTTCTAGAGGGTGAGATGAATCGTATTTTATTGCGCGTTTGTGCACCATGTTTTCATATTTTCCAATTTCCTGATCACTCACTTTCCCTTTTATGAAAGTTAATTTCGAGTATGATTTTAAATGCATTTGTCCTATGAACAATTTACTCCAACCATCAATTGCAGTGATACTTTATGGTACATTTCTTAAAAATATATTTGTCTTAACTGTACTAAATTTTGACGAAAACTTTTTCTTGTTAGCGCAACAAATAGTAATTTGGTGTCACCAGTATTGATTTGTTGTCCTGTCTCGCTGTTTGGCTTTATAATTGGCAAGATAATATTTAAATTTTATAGTGCCTTGAAAATTTGCGCAGTGATAAAGCATAATCAATTCAAACATATTTTCAGATATTTACATGAGTATAATGGAAAAGAATTTTGAATAGAAAGCGAAAAAACGAATAAAATCAACTAACAAGATCAAATTTAGTTAAGTTTACTGTAAATTTACAACCAAAGAGCTAATAAAAAACCAACACAAACCTCTCCTGCTCAAGAGAAAATGATGTTAATATTGGAAAATTATCGTCCCTCGAAAAAAAAAAAAAAAAAAAAACTACATCCTAGCTATGAATTTAAAAATAATAATAACAATAAGCACATTACAAAAGTAACACACACACATACAAAAAAAGGATTTATGCAAAAATAATGCGCAAGAGACCGAAATATGTGAAGATGAAGGACCTCTAGGCAGTTAGAGGATGGTGTGTCGCTCATTCTTAACAGTACTACTGACCTGCGTGAATTCAGAAGGAGTATATTCAACTGTAGAAACTTTGATCGCTAAAATGAGTTCCAGGCTTACAAATAATTTAATAGATGCATTATGTTTTTTACTATGATTGATTTTTTATTATTACATTCGTTCCCTCATTTTATATTTGTTCTCAGTACCGTTTATTAAATAATACGATGTTTTGTACAAAATTACGAAATGTGGCAACGAAACAAAATGTTTTCAAGCACTTTTTGCGAAATTTCAAATACCGGTATTAATACCGGCATTCCGGTATCACGTTTTAAAAATACCGAATATCGGTATTGAATATTTGGTCCGGTTGCAATCAGTAGTTGTGGGAAGTTGACCGTCACCTCCACCCAGGGCCGGATTTAGGCTTAAAGGGGCCCTAAGCTATTTCAGATATGGGGCTCCTTTTGTAGTTTGAACAACGTTTCTCTCGGTGGTGTAAGAGGCAATTTTTTAATTTTTTTCCCTTTTTTATGTTTGTCTCTTTCCTCTGATACATACAACAATACTTTTACTTGTTTATTGTGTTTTAATGTGTTTTTCTCCCATGAACTGTTTGAATTGCCCTTAAGGGGGGGGGGATGTCATCAAGAGAGTGACCCAGGACAAAAGTGGAGTGCAGTTAAGTGGGAGTGTGGAATAGAATATTCCCAATTGTGGGGAGGGGGGCGAGGGTTTCTCCCTAGGAAGAAATTTAGAAAAATATACATAAAATTCTGCATTTTGAAGCCGTATAAGATGTAGTTGGAACTACAAAAATACCAGGGCAGAAATAGGCAAACAAAACTTTTGTAAAAGTTATGTGCTCTTTCGAAAATTAAGATAACGTACAGTAAAACTTGTTTTTGATTCGACTAATCAATGACAGCAGTTGACAGATAGAAAAAGCACGGGAAGAGAAAAAACAATGCATTGTTACTTGCTCACATTGGCTTTCGGTACAATTAGTTTTTAATCAGCCCCTACATCCCACCGACAAATACAGCAGTGAATTAAATATAAAATGATCAATAGTAAAAAATGCTTTAAAATAAATAGTTTACAGTTTTAGAAAATATGTAACAAGAGAATGACATACTGCCCATTTGAACAATTCATAATGTATACCCTTGATAAGAAATAAAATTGGAGCCCATTTTGCTTAGGATTTTCAAAGGCTTATCTAATTATTTTCAAAGACTCTAGAACAATTAAAATTATTTAACGCACTTCATTTGCAGGGCCCGATTAAGATATCAGGGGGCCCTAGGCCATATGCCTTCACGGGGTCCCTGTGTGGACACACAACCCTTACAATTTTAGCCATTGGAGAAAAAGTTTAAGCTATTGGTTAAAATAATTAGCCATTTGGGGCCCTTAAAAATTGGGGGCCGTAGGCCACAGCCTATTTGGCCTATTCAGTAATCAGACCCTGTTCATTTGTACTTTCCTGTCTCTGAGATTTTGGTATTTGATTTCTTAATTTTTACAGTCCAGTTCTAACTATGTAAGAAAAGCTATTTTAAATTTAAAAGAAAAAAGAAACTATAGATATCTCATGACAATAACTTTGCTGCAGTTGCAAGTGGGGCAGAAAACGAAAAGGAATCGAGGTAGGGGTTTTTTTCCCCCATGCTAAACAGATTGCAATATGCAGAAGAAGTAAACTAAGAGCAAGCAATAACAAAAGAATTTCCAAAACACTGCATTCGGAATTACATAACTAGCAAGATAGGAAACATGAGAATCACATAAATTTGTAATATGTTTCAGAAATGTGAGAACCAGGGTTTTTACATTTTTGTTGCATGATGTAGCAAGGAGCTGAACTTAACATATATTGGTATTTCTTCACCCTACCCCCCTCCCATTTGTAGTTTGTAGCCACACTTTTCTAAATTTTCAAGGTTTTCAAGCAATAGAAAATAAAATTTATTTTTTCAAGTACTTTTCTTTTCTTTTTTTTTTTGGAACGAATCATGCTAATTTCCGGAAGTTTGTGGCAGTTGTCAAAGTGGGGCCCTAAGCTATAGCTTGCTTAGCTTCTACCTAAATCCAGGCCTGCCTCCACCCCACCCCATTGTGCTCCTGTGAAGGAAATCAGCGTGGAAATCCCGTTAATTTTGCACTAATCCAAATTCATCCTGACACAGCCTTCCTCATTTACAGGGCTTGATTAAGATGTAGGGAGACCCTGGGACAAACAGTTTTTCAGGCTTGTAGTCAAAAAGTACAGTTTTAGCCTCATTACATTAGTAGCTAAAGCAATTTGGGGGCCCAAAGAGTAGGAGCCTTAGGCGACGGCCTAGTTGGCTTATTCATTAATTAGGCCTTGCTCATGTCTGTCCACCCACAGTTGCTATGGAATTGGCAAAGGTCCAGTTAGGACTAGTCTATCTTAATGAGGGGGGGGGAGTATAAATTTGATGCTCTTGTTTAGCTCATTTAAATGTGATTAGGCTTATACACATCCGTAAAAGCTCGAATTTATGGAAACTAATAGATGCGTCCATTTCTGCCTGTAAACCGGATGTTAGCTTTTTCACCTAGTCGGTGGTCAGACAGTAACTGAAAAAGGCGCTACTTAAATTTCATTGCTTTTACTACTTTTTCACGTTCAAAAAAGAAATTAAATTTTTTTATAAGAAATATTAGTTTTGATGCAAATTTAGCACTGTTATGGGCAGGCTTAAAATGGCAATTCACTTTGTTAATATGTGTTTTGTGTGTGTGTGTGTGTGTGTGTTTTTTTTTTTTCCGTATTCTAAGGTTCACAATTTTGTCTGTACTCTGTTCTGTATTGCTATTTGTTTCTACTCAGGTTTAAGTTTTAAATGTATTAAAGTTCTTCATTGAATATTTTATGGAATTTCCTCTTTTATAAATCATGTGAGAACATTTGTATAGCAAATTTTCAGTTTTCAAGTCAATTTAAGCCTATGTAACACTTTGCAATTGGGGAAAAAAATTATCTGCGTTTTTTCTCTGTTAGTGAGAAAATGTCGAGAAACCGATCGAGCAATGGATACACAGATAAATTTAGTACACTCCAAAGTAGTGTTTTATCATTACTACAGTGAAATCCCGTTACAGTGAACTTCCAAGGGCTGCAAATTTTGTTCGCTGTAACGGAAATTTCTTTGTAATGGTATTCAAGCAATGTAGTGCAAATCACATTGGGACTTGAAATTTATTTCGTTGAAATGAATATTTCGTTGTATTGGTATTCCTTGTAATAGGATCTCACTGTATTATGATTCCTTTTGGCGCTTCTTTGAAATGTGATACAGATGTAGCGATTAAATGAGCAATAAAATCAGTAGAGCAATGATATGGGATTTTTTTTTTTTTTTTTTTTTTTTGTGAAAACTAAATACTGTTCTTAGAACAATAATAACCGCTGAGTATTTTCACAGCATTATGATTTTTCAGGAAAGTTTATAAACTGATATTGTTATAAAAGCACTATAGCAAGAGACGTAATTTCTCTTCCTACTTTTTTTTTTTAATTAAAAAAATGAAAGCAGATTATGTTTTTTTTTTTTTTTTTGTAGAATCGTCTTTGCCTGCTATAATACAACTTTCTTAAAGTATCATTACCTCCCTTCCTCTCTTACCTATTCTTTAATGCATATACAATATGTGCTCAGTCAGCTGACTAATTTATTTAAGTTATACTGTGCATTGTCGTTGGTAATTACCTGCCCAGTTAAATTGATTTTTTTAAAGGAGAGAACAAGTAATTATTGAAGCGGAAACAAAAAATAAAATCCATAATTGTGTTCTAGTTTGAGAGTTTGACCTTAATTTGGTAACAAAAATTGAAACATTTAGTAACAAAATGGAGTCATGATTTATTGTTTCTAGTTATTTTACAATATGATCTAGTCTTGGTAAAATATAAAAATATAATTTAAACTTCGGTTTTTTTTTATATATATTCATTCAGTACTCAAGTACCAAACCTAGTCGCGCATTTACCCTTTGCTTCATTGATCTTGATCACATGTGCAGCCATAGTTGATTTCTGAAAGAGGGGGGGGGGGGTCTTGGTCATAAGATAGCTTTCATACTAAGATTATATCGAAAAAAACTAGGGTTTTGAAGGATTTGATCCTCTTGCTGCGTTCTTGGTTTGTATTCAGCAATTTTCTTAATCGTAAAAGTTTTCAATACCAGTTCAAATGCTGGAAAATATTTTGAACTTAGATACTAATTTCTTGGTTTAATATACGCTATCAATACAAATACTCAATATCGTTCCACCAGCACCCGTTTTTAAGTAAAAGTTCAAAGTTGGAGTCATTGAAAATTACTAACATTTTTCATCATTCACACTGCGTATGATAATAAATTTACAAAAAAAAAAAAAACCTAGAAGGAAGGTTAAATGAAGTAATTTGCATCACATTTTGTTTATTCTATCATCTGACGGAAAATGATTTGTATTAGAATTTAGTGCATAAAAGTTATGTTTTTTTTTTCCTCTTTTTTTTTCTGCATTTTATGGCTGATATTGTCTTGTGGGTTTTAGTTAATAAACAAAAAGCTTCTAAAACCTCGAGGAAGGTATTCAAGTTTCACTAATATTTTATTTTTTAGTCAATAGAATAAAAATTATCAGTACCATCTTTCATTAAAAATTTGCTCAAAAAATAAATTAATTAAAATAAAACGTTACTGCAGAAAATGCTTGGAAAAGCAGAGCATGTAGTGAGAAACTGCTCATTTTTATCACAATTTGATCAATGTTTTCTTGATTTTCTTTTGAGATCATTTAAATCCCTTTACTTAGAGCACAGGAGTCCTAATAATGAACGTTACTAAATCTAACAAATTGTACTAATGAACATACACAACGTGTAATAAACTAAAGGAGTAAATAATAAATGTGATTAAGTGAAGAAAGTTAAAGCACTGACAGATATTTATGAATCATTCTGGTATGAAAGTAATTCAGTTCAGGAAGCAAAGATAGGAAAACGAGAAAGAAAATTGGTCTATTTTGCATTGAATACACGCTACGGCGTGATTCAGAATCATGTAGACAAAATTAGAAGGAGTTAAACTAGCTCAATATAACATGGTTTTAGATTTTTTTTTTTTTAATTTTGAATCGAAAACTGCGAACGAAAAGCATTTTAAAATGAAGTTGTTTCTGGAGCATTTATGTATAGTAATTTCAGCAAGAATAGCTATTTTTCTTGATACATTTTACTATTGATATTCTAAAATAAAATAGAACCTAGGGGTAATTTCATTGAAAGGTGAACACAGAAGTTGAATTATTAGTATATGGGTCATTCTTGAAAAAGTGTAACTTTTCTGTCACACGCCTTTTACAGTAAAACTTTAAGAAACAATTCATTTAACAATGATTTTTAATTTCATAAAAAATATATCTATTTAAACCTACCATCAATTTTTTAATAATAATTTTTATTTCAGTATATTTTTGGTTCACAACATGTAAATTCTCACCTCCGTGGCATGTCACACACCTTGTGTGTTGCTTAATAACTTGTTCAATTAAAAGTATATACTTATTTATTTATTATTCCTTTCACAAGGGTCTCAAATACTAATTGTTTAAGTATGTTTAATTTTTTAATATTGTGTTTTAGTTTGTTTTAGAAGGACAAGGAGTCATGTCATACAATAAATTCTCACCTCCGTTACCTAAACACAAAATGCCATTCCTCATCAACAAGTGGCTGCAATGATATCAAATTTTATTTTCCATGCTACAAGGGAGCTCCCTTGTTTATTTTCAGCCATAGTTGAAGTTGTGAAATTTTTGTAGAAAAACAAGAAGATAGATTTTGCTTTAAAAACTAAGTGTGGTTAGTCTGACTTCTCATCTCCGTGAACTTGGATTTCAGGGATGTAAATTAATGTAAAAAAGAAGTGAACATGTTTTCATATGCTTAACATGTGAAGATTGTAGCAACGAAGAAAAAAAAATTTCCATGAAAAATGTATCTCTTAGGCCTATATTAATGGAAAGATCCTCACCTCCGTGACAGACCTTATCAATGTCATTATTTCTGAGGTAAAAATAACTGATGGAAGGGAAATACATCAATAATAAGCATTCTACCAAAGTTATAAATTGCCAGTATATCCTCAAATTTATTAAACATGTTTTTTAAACATTCATTTGGAACTACAATTAAGCCGTACTTTAATTAAGAGAGCTTAATATTATATTCCCACTAATCATTAAAATAGCTGATTGTTTGCACAATTCAAAAAATTACTACTTTGATATTAAATTGACCTCGATTTTTAACTAGTAAAAGCTTTTTCTTTTTTTTTATTTCCGTGAACAAGGCATTTTTTATTTTATTTTTTTCATTTATGAGTAAAATAATTGTAACTTAGCTGGGCCATTGTTTATGGATACTTCTAGTAGGTAACACTTTCATGTAAGAATGAAAAAAAAAAAAAAGAAAGAAAAAAATGGTTTCGCGTTCAAAAATTACGTTTTCTAGAGAATGACTCATATCAGCATGATATGATTAGCTCATTTTCACTTTTTCCACACCCGAAACATATAGCAGAAATTATTGGGTATTTAAAAAAAAAAATAACTATCGATATTTACTGGATTTATCTGTGATTGATCTCCGGAATTGATAATCTCTGGACAACGTCTTTTGATAATCCCTATATAAAAGCTTGTCGTCGGGAGTGTCCCTTTAATTTCAATATAAGCACGTTGATAAATAAAGCCGACCAAATAAGCACAGGATGAATTTCATACACTTCGACTGCAATGTTCCCGTATTCCCAGTAAATAAATCAGTAACAAATTTCCCTAGCGAAACTAAATACAATCACGACTGAAGCAATCAAATACTAAATACCCAAGACTGAATTAATTTGAAAACTGGTTTTAAAGTGAGCATTCCATGTATCGTATGCTGGTACAGATCTTACGTTGACACACAACCTCACCGTAAACAGTCTTTTTAATTCCAATACACATTGATCCGCTGAAGAGACAAAAGAAAACAAGCACTTTGTGATAAATAGACACAAGATGGATTTCATGCACTTCGACTATGCTATGTTCCCTTCTTCCAAGTAAATAAATCAGTAACAATTTCGCTGAATCACAGCTAAGATAAACCAAAACCCAAGACTGAATATCTTTGAAAGCTAGGATTTAAAACGAGCATTCCATGTATCATATGTTGGTGCGTATTTTACTTAGATGCACAACCTACAGTCTCTTAATTAAAATTTACATTGAACCGCTGAAGAGACAAAAGAAAACAAGCACTTAGAAAAATAAGCCGACCCGATAAGCACAAGGTGGATTTCATACACTTTGACAGCCATGTTACGCGCAAACAATATGTCAGCAACACATCTTTCACTGATAAAACTGAACTTTATATACAACCAAATCTGCGACAATCAAAACCCCAAGACTGTATTATTTTGTGGTACACATCTTACTTTGATGCACAACTGTAAACTTTAATTCCAATACACATTGAACCGCTGAAGAGACAAAAGAAAACAAGCACTCTGATAAATAAGCCAACCGAATAAGCACAAGATGGATTTCATACACTTCCACTGCCATGTTTCGAGTAAACAAGTCAGCAACAAATTTCACTGATAAAACTCAACTTTATACAATCACAGCTGAGACAATCAAAAACCTGAGACTACTAAGGATAGTCACGCATCAGAAGATATCCATAAAATCGTTTTCCAGTCGTTTCCTGCCGACAAAAATTATCAACCTTCTCGTGACAACTGAAAGTTAAGCTATCTCTAAAGCCACAGATGCACGACACGATCACCAAGTGCGGCGGTATGACGAATCATTGTCTGGTAAATTTATGAGCCTCAATTTTAAGATATATACATTGATGTTTATCTGGAGTATCAAACGTAACGCTGAGAGAACTCTCATTAATTCAAAAGATATTGCGAACGATATTTCGAGTTTAAATATGAATTTTGATGCAATGCATTTCTTCAAATCATCAAAATTGTTGCGCAATCGTTTTAAAAATCATTACTTTAAAGAATTTTTTGATAAGATTTTTTTAATATTTTTAAAGGATGCATTAGATTGGATTGTTGAATTTGGAAAATATAATTGACTGTTGCTGATTTCTGAGAGATGCTATTTGATTTTTATGTAACTGTAACTAAATATTTTGTTATTTCTGAAAATTTCTGCACTTACATTCTTAACTGTAAAAATTTTTGTGTAACCTTACTCCAAATAAAAAACTAAAAAAACAAGCTTTAGTAGCAAATTGAAGTAAAATGTTAACAATAATCTTTGGATGACAAGTATATACAGTAATTGACCAAACACTTAATTTTACTGTAATAAAAAAAAAGCGTGGGGGAGGGGGCTGCCTATTTACATTTTTGCATGGATAACAAGAGAATAAATTTAAGACAACTGATAAGAAGCCCCCCACGTTTTTTTTCTATTACAGTAAAATTAAGTGTTTGGTCAATTACTTTATATACTTATCATCCAAAGATTATTTTTAACTTTTTAGTTCATTTTGCTACTAAAGCGAGATTTTTTAGTTTTTTAAACTATTATTTTATTTTTTACTTTTTAGTTTATTTTGCTACAAAAGTGTGCTTTTTAGTTTTTAAAACTATTATTCTTTTATAATAGGATGTATCTTAGTATTTTATTGTATTATTTGCATCAGACATTTTGAATGCTTTCTGGTAAATCCATGTGCAAACATTGTTACACTCCGTAGCTCTGATTTGTACGTTGTAAGTAATTCTAATAAGCCACTGGCTTTTTGTCCAAGGGAAAGCTGGACCCGCAAACATACCCACAAACATACAAGTTAAACTAATAAAAGCGTGTTAATTATAATAAACTAATAACTTATCGTTAGTAAATTAATTTGATTATAGAATATTTCATTGTCATCGGGTCTGAGTAGGGGAATAATGAGAGTTCTGCAACAGGAGGCGGTGGCGATGGTATGCATCTGCAATCCGCCTCCCAATCCCCCTCTGACCTTGGGTTGACCCCCCTCTGATCTCATGGCTACGCCTCCGTGTAATCTTTGTAGAAGATTACGGGGGTATTTTCGCGCATTTTGTCGTTTTTCGCGCGTTTTCGAACTTTGTCATTTTTTCTTTGTAACCATTTACGAGGATATTTTCGCGCATTTTGTCGTTTTTTTCGCGCGTTTATTGAACTTTGTCATTTTTTTTTTTGTAACCTTTTAAGAGGGTATTTTCGCGCATTTTGTCGTTTTTTCGCGCGTTTATTGAACTTTGTCATTTTTTTTTTGTAACCTTTTAAGAGGATATTTTCGCGCATTTATATCCCCCCCCCCCCCCCCGCGTTTTCGGACTTCGTCACCTTTTTCTCATAATCTTTTACGAGGATATTTTCGCGCGTTTTTAGATATTTTGCCGCGAATTTTATTTATTTTCGGTCATACTGGACTTAGTTGTTTTTTCTCACAAACTTTTACGAGGATATTTTCACACGTTTTGATTTATTTTCAAGCATTTTAGAGTTCGAGGATTATTTTACCGTTTTAGTCTTAGACTATTCTAAAGTCTTTTAATCTTTGATTATTTTCTTACTCTCTTAGTCTTTCACCATTTTTAATCATTTCAGACTTTGAATATTTTTCACAAGTTAGATTTTTCTTTCATGCATTTTTGGACTAGAAATTTTTTCACATCCATACATTTAGGATTTCGATTATTTTTTCTAGTTAGGTCTTTGACTATTTTAAAGCTCTTTTGTCTATTTTTAGCAATTTGTAGACTTAGTTTATTTTTATACCTTTTGATTTCTAATTACTTTTTCATCTTTTATTCATTTACAAGTGTAATCGACTTTATCATTTTTCCAACTTAAACTATTTTTTTCATCATTTAGGAGTTCAATTGTATTTTCATACATATTTACACTTAAAATATTTTTCGAATTTTGATTTTCTTTTTCATGCATTTCAAACTTTATCATTTTTACAACTTTGATTCTTTGCACGAATTTCAAAACTTGCAATCAATTTACTCTTAGTAGTAATTAACACTTATCATTAACAAATTTTCACGAATTTTAAAAATCAACTTAATTAATTTTTTCCAGTAAGCAAATTTCGCACTCAAGTTACATTTCATCACTACATATGCTTTTCAAGAGATTCATTTAATTTATCACATTTTATTTAATCAACTCCAATAATTATTTTTTGATTAGTATTTAACTTAGTCATTTCATCGCATAGTATTTTACTTTATTATTTTTTTTCATACAAGCACTCTTGTTAGAATAAAACAAAATTTTCATGAATTTGAATCACTTTGACTATTTCATTTTCCCAATAATATTTTATTTTACTTTAACATATTCTCACGCGTTTTACTATTTATCATTCATTTACCAAAGTGATGAAAAATGTTCCCGCTATTATATTCAAAATACAACTCTTTCAATATAGTTATTTTCCAAGACGAAAGTTAACAAGTTTTTCTAAATTATTACTTTACAGCCAACTAATTTCATTAACAGAGTTTTCAATACAATTTATAAATTTCAGTTTTATTTATTAATTTTTCATTCGCATGCAAATAAATTCAAAGTCGCAAATTTCATTCAAGTCGGCTTCAATTTTGTATAACTGAAGAAGCTTCCAACAAAACACTCCCACATCACAACCAAGACTTACAAAAGATATTTTTACAAAATTTCAAATCATTTCAAGAATATACACACTCATAGAAAATCCCCAACAAAATAAAATAAAAAGTTGGCTTAACACAATTTTAGACCTATCACAAGTACTATATTTGCTCCTTTTAAAGAATTTTCATTAAACTTCGAATTAATTTAATGCTAGTTCATGATCAACATAAACAGATAGGAACAGACACACACAATCTTCGTGAAAAAAAAAAAAAAAACCCGGAAACAATAGTAAATTTATCATACGAAGAAAAAAATATTTTAAAGTCAAAAATCCAACCTTTGTAGGAAAAGACTCCTCCAATACTTATGCATTGATGCATTATTGAAGATAATGAATAATATTACAAAATATGCGTCGATTTTAAATTTAACAACGGCATAAAATGTAATATTATCCAAACTTCATTTCCATGCCTTCCTAGAATGTTCTGACTGCAACCAACACTCTCTTCGCTAAGCGTCCATCCACATCGAAAGCACAATGGATAATGAAAGATGAAACATAGGCTTATCTCAGATTTTATCTTATCATAGTGAGTCATGGAATTCACGTGGTAAGATTTCAACTCAATACTAACGGCTGTAAACACATGTGACCTCTTTTATCGCTGATAAATGTTAAATATCACAACAAAACCATTTGTAATAATCTTATCGCCCAAAAACTTAATTAAAGAAGATACATCGATTTAAATCTTTATTTGAAACTAATTTCCTAATTAATTTCAAAACCACTGTCGACGATTTATTTATTTTTTATTTTTTCCCGAACTTGAACTGTCTACAAAGTTATTCTATTCTATTCGTTTCTCATGCACACACACACACACACACTTAAAGACTTAATTTTTTCTATTCGCAATCATTCCACCATAACATTTTACATTTTCAAAAAGACCATAGTTATTACTTTTTTAAACTGAGTTGTTTTCCAATGATTATTTCACTGTGGAGATTATTTTCAGTGCGTTCTTATTCTTTTAATAGTTTTCACCAATTAAGCATTACAATTATTTATTCTTCCAAAAACATAGCGATTTTCACATTTCCAAAAAATATTTCTAGTGATTTTATTTTTACAACAGCGAATTCAATTTCCTTAGAAATTTTCGAATGTATTTTGTCATATTAAAACGAATGCATTATTCAAGTTATACATATGTACATGGTGTAGCAATCAACCTTGAATGAATAATTGCAGGTCTTAACATATAAAAAAAAATTCAACTTGTAAGAATATTTCTTTTTTTTTTTTGTTTCAAAACAATATTTTTTCAAACTTGTAATATTTTTCTACTTAGAAAATGAAATCAAATATTTTTTTTTCTTCAATTATATAAAATGTTTTTAAGAATTAATTTCTCAAACTTGTAATGTATTTCCACTAATTAAAAAAAAATCAATTTTTTTTTTCAATCATATAAAAATAAATTTTTAATCTTACAAAAATAATTTTTTCCGCAAAAATATTTTTTTCAAAACAAAAAATAATATTTTTATAACATATTATTTTTTTTCTTTTCAACCTTTTTTCACAAAACTATTTTTTTTTTTCATTTTTTTTTCAAATTTACAAAAATAAATTTAATCAACTGAATCTTCAAACAGAATGATTTAATTAATTTTAAAACTAGCAATCACTTTACTTTTTGTATTAATAACAACTATTGTTAATCCATTTACTCTTTGCACTCTCAGTATTAATTAGCACACATGCATTACAAATAATAGTAATGTTTAAGATACTTATAAATCATTCACTCAAGCTTTCAAATATCCAATTATCATGTTATTGTTCAATCATGTGAGGGAACTTGTAATGAAACTTTACTCATCAATCGAAATTATAAGCGAAAATATCACATTTTTAGCAATTAATATAATCATACAATTAACTTTGAATTTAAGAAAATTAAAAACTCTTATACACTTAGTAACACATAGGTCGAAATGGTTTACGATCAGGTGAGTGTCTTTTATCAATTGAGAGAACAACATAGTTGAGAAAGAGCGCTCACATTTCATATTAGAATTTATAAGTCTTTAAGGTATTTCTCCAATATTGAATTCAGTATTAATACGTATGAATTTCAACATGTGAATGTGACTGTATATTATTTTTCAACCCATTAACTTGTTTAAGGTTCACTATCATAATTTTCAACTTTTTCTTAACATATGTTGAAATATTTTATGTGTGTCAATCTATTGAAATATCACAAAAATCATATTCTCACTCAAACTTTATTACAATACCATACAGTGAAACAAACAAAATACAGCCATTCTAAAGCTTGCTTACAAGAAAACGCATGTAGAAATATATGAAAGATTAATTTCAAAGCACAAATCATCAACTATATACAACGCAAAGCAATAAAACAAGTTTAACTGCCTTAAAGGATAACAGATACATTTTGAAGGATAGAGGTAATTCATTTATAAAACTTATTAATTTACTACTTAGCTAAAGGTGCGTATTTCGCAGTCTGAACTTCCACATTGACAATATGATCCAACGTCCACCCAGATCCAAGTTGTATAAACACCTCTAAGGCGTTTTCAACCTGACCAATAGCATCATTCAAATGTTCTAAGATAGTGTCCTTAACAAGTTCTATTCGCATTACACTTCTAAAATAAGAAGTAATCAAATTATCATCATCATCATTATCATTATCACCAACATGACGACTCAGCACTGCCTTCATTACTATGCACCATTTAATGCTTCGTTTTTCATCTATTTCATCCTCCAATATTTGAATAATTTGGGGTCTTAACTCATCAAAACACATTTTTATGTCTTGAGAATTTTGAGGAGCAGGTGTTACAAACTCCGTAGCAAAAACTCCGAATGTAGTTTGTCGAGTAGGTTTTAATCTCTTTGGGACATGAGTTTTCACTGTAACTTGCTTCACTGCACTATGCATAACACGAACGTGATGCAAAAGGGTAGATTTACTAGCAAGCACTTTTCCGCACTGATCACATGTATAGCTTCGTCCATGTATCAGGATATGCCTTTTCAAACTATCCTCTCGTTTAAACTTTCTGTCACATTTCGAACATGCAAAGGTGGTAGTAGAATTATGAATCTTCAAATGACGATTCAAAGCAGATTTCCACTTGAATGACTTTCCACATTCTTGACATATGAATGAGGGACCATGCTCCTTAATATGTAGATTCAAATGCTTTCTTTCATCGAATAGCATGTCGCACTTTTCACATCTATAAGACTTCTTTCTAGAATGTATCTTTTGATGACTTCTCAAAGTAGACTCACGCCCAAAGGAAGCATTACATTTCATACAACAAAATGGTTTCATTCCTGAATGAGTCTTAAGATGTTGATTCAAATTTGAATTTGAACTAAATTGCTTCCCACATGAAGCACATACCTGTAAAAGATATAAAGGAAAAATAAATCAAAAATTATCAGAAACTTTTTTTATTTAAGTCAATTCTATCATTGAAAATAGCATTTAAAACACTAGCACATATGAAGTTTCGTGCTATATACTTTCTCAACATCATTTCATCATCTAAATTTAAACTCAAATGAAATGTAAATAAATACATAAAACGTGAAAACAAAACTCCTGTTTACATTATATTCAATTCTTTTAATAAGACAAGAATCCGAAAGTTGAAATTTTATAAAAGTTCATTTAAAAATACAGCACACAATATCGTTTACTGTTCCGCTACCAAAATTCAGCATGTACAATTTTTCCACTAAACTAACAAGCTTCTTTAGAATATTAAAGTAAGATGCTTATCAAATAAGCGCAAACCTTCAAGTAAGCACATTCTATGAAAATATTAATCAATTTTCATGAAATGAATATTTCGTACTCACACTTTTGAAATAGAAAAAATTGATGAAATCTTTACCCAAAATCATTTATTATATTATTTTCATACTGCTTGAGCCCTCAAATATTTCAACAAAAGAATTATCACATAACACACTCAAAAATAAATACTTACATGTGATGATAAAACATCTTCACGACTCACACCACCATCAACAATATTCGAGTTTTCCCTATGATTTTCCATTAGAAAAGCTCTAAAGAAATTCGAAACACCAAGTTAAAATTTTCAACTGTTCGAAAAAGTTTTTCGATAGAAGTTAACTTCAGCACAGAAAACCTCCCGTCACGATCGGAATGGAATCCAAACCACCAAATGATCTTTCGAAGTAACCACATCAAATTTATACTTTCGAAGGATGCGTTAAACAAAAAGGTGAAATTATCAACCAATGAGAATGCTAAATGAAATGGATGAGAGAACCAATGAGCTTAATGCATCTGTTTGAATACAATCCTTTCACAACAGTAAAAAATAAAACAAAATTAATAAATAAATACAGATAAATTCAATCCATATGTGACCATCAAGATCTTTCTCAAAATTTGTCGAAGACTACTCTGAGTGGAGTTGAGTTGTTTTTCTCAAAATTTAAGTTTCAGGATGTGCCATGACTTTTAATTTTGAGAAAAACAACTCAACTCCACTCAGAGTAGTCTTCGACAAATTTTGAGAAAGATCTTGATGGTCACATATGGATTGAATTTATCTGTATTTATTTATTAATTTTGTTTTATTTTTTACTGTTGTGAAAGGATTGTATTCAAACAGATGCATTAAGCTCATTGGTTCTCTCATCCATTTCATTTAGCATTCTCATTGGTTGATAATTTCACCTTTTTGTTTAACGCATCCTTCGAAAGTATAAATTTGATGTGGTTACTTCGAAAGATCATTTGGTGGTTTGGATTCCATTCCGATCGTGACGGGAGGTTTTCTGTGCTGAAGTTAACTTCTATCGAAAAACTTTTTCGAACAGTTGAAAATTTTAACTTGGTGTTTCGAATTTCTTTAGAGCTTTTCTAATGGAAAATCATAGGGAAAACTCGAATATTGTTGATGGTGGTGTGAGTCGTGAAGATGTTTTATCATCACATGTAAGTATTTATTTTTGAGTGTGTTATGTGATAATTCTTTTGTTGAAATATTTGAGGGCTCAAGCAGTATGAAAATAATATAATAAATGATTTTGGGTAAAGATTTCATCAATTTTTTCTATTTCAAAAGTGTGAGTACGAAATATTCATTTCATGAAAATTGATTAATATTTTCATAGAATGTGCTTACTTGAAGGTTTGCGCTTATTTGATAAGCATCTTACTTTAATATTCTAAAGAAGCTTGTTAGTTTAGTGGAAAAATTGTACATGCTGAATTTTGGTAGCGGAACAGTAAACGATATTGTGTGCTGTATTTTTAAATGAACTTTTATAAAATTTCAACTTTCGGATTCTTGTCTTATTAAAAGAATTGAATATGATGTAAACAGGAGTTTTGTTTTCACGTTTTATGTATTTATTTACATTTCATTTGAGTTTAAATTTAGATGATGAAATGATGTTGAGAAAGTATATAGCACGAAACTTCATATGTGCTAGTGTTTTAAATGCTATTTTCAATGATAGAATTGACTTAAATAAAAAAAGTTTCTGATAATTTTTGATTTATTTTTCCTTTATATCTTTTACAGGTATGTGCTTCATGTGGGAAGCAATTTAGTTCAAATTCAAATTTGAATCAACATCTTAAGACTCATTCAGGAATGAAACCATTTTGTTGTATGAAATGTAATGCTTCCTTTGGGCGTGAGTCTACTTTGAGAAGTCATCAAAAGATACATTCTAGAAAGAAGTCTTATAGATGTGAAAAGTGCGACATGCTATTCGATGAAAGAAAGCATTTGAATCTACATATTAAGGAGCATGGTCCCTCATTCATATGTCAAGAATGTGGAAAGTCATTCAAGTGGAAATCTGCTTTGAATCGTCATTTGAAGATTCATAATTCTACTACCACCTTTGCATGTTCGAAATGTGACAGAAAGTTTAAACGAGAGGATAGTTTGAAAAGGCATATCCTGATACATGGACGAAGCTATACATGTGATCAGTGCGGAAAAGTGCTTGCTAGTAAATCTACCCTTTTGCATCACGTTCGTGTTATGCATAGTGCAGTGAAGCAAGTTACAGTGAAAACTCATGTCCCAAAGAGATTAAAACCTACTCGACAAACTACATTCGGAGTTTTTGCTACGGAGTTTGTAACACCTGCTCCTCAAAATTCTCAAGACATAAAAATGTGTTTTGATGAGTTAAGACCCCAAATTATTCAAATATTGGAGGATGAAATAGATGAAAAACGAAGCATTAAATGGTGCATAGTAATGAAGGCAGTGCTGAGTCGTCATGTTGGTGATAATGATAATGATGATGATGATAATTTGATTACTTCTTATTTTAGAAGTGTAATGCGAATAGAACTTGTTAAGGACACTATCTTAGAACATTTGAATGATGCTATTGGTCAGGTTGAAAACGCCTTAGAGGTGTTTATACAACTTGGATCTGGGTGGACGTTGGATCATATTGTCAATGTGGAAGTTCAGACTGCGAAATACGCACCTTTAGCTAAGTAGTAAATTAATAAGTTTTATAAATGAATTACCTCTATCCTTCAAAATGTATCTGTTATCCTTTAAGGCAGTTAAACTTGTTTTATTGCTTTGCGTTGTATATAGTTGATGATTTGTGCTTTGAAATTAATCTTTCATATATTTCTACATGCGTTTTCTTGTAAGCAAGCTTTAGAATGGCTGTATTTTGTTTGTTTCACTGTATGGTATTGTAATAAAGTTTGAGTGAGAATATGATTTTTGTGATATTTCAATAGATTGACACACATAAAATATTTCAACATATGTTAAGAAAAAGTTGAAAATTATGATAGTGAACCTTAAACAAGTTAATGGGTTGAAAAATAATATACAGTCACATTCACATGTTGAAATTCATACGTATTAATACTGAATTCAATATTGGAGAAATACCTTAAAGACTTATAAATTCTAATATGAAATGTGAGCGCTCTTTCTCAACTATGTTGTTCTCTCAATTGATAAAAGACACTCACCTGATCGTAAACCATTTCGACCTATGTGTTACTAAGTGTATAAGAGTTTTTAATTTTCTTAAATTCAAAGTTAATTGTATGATTATATTAATTGCTAAAAATGTGATATTTTCGCTTATAATTTCGATTGATGAGTAAAGTTTCATTACAAGTTCCCTCACATGATTGAACAATAACATGATAATTGGATATTTGAAAGCTTGAGTGAATGATTTATAAGTATCTTAAACATTACTATTATTTGTAATGCATGTGTGCTAATTAATACTGAGAGTGCAAAGAGTAAATGGATTAACAATAGTTGTTATTAATACAAAAAGTAAAGTGATTGCTAGTTTTAAAATTAATTAAATCATTCTGTTTGAAGATTCAGTTGATTAAATTTATTTTTGTAAATTTGAAAAAAAAAATGAAAAAAAAAATAGTTTTGTGAAAAAAGGTTGAAAAGAAAAAAAATAATATGTTATAAAAATATTATTTTTTGTTTTGAAAAAAATATTTTTGCGGAAAAAATTATTTTTGTAAGATTAAAATTTTATTTTTATATGATTGAAAAAAAAAATTGATTTTTTTTTAATTAGTGGAAATACATTACAAGTTTGAGAAATTAATTCTTAAAAACATTTTATATAATTGAAGAAAAAAAAATATTTGATTTCATTTTCTAAGTAGAAAAATATTACAAGTTTGAAAAAATATTGTTTTGAAACAAAAAAAAAAAAAAGAAATATTCTTACAAGTTGAAATTTTTTTTATATGTTAAGACCTGCAATTATTCATTCAAGGTTGATTGCTACACCATGTACATATGTATAACTTGAATAATGCATTCGTTTTAATATGACAAAATACATTCGAAAATTTCTAAGGAAATTGAATTCGCTGTTGTAAAAATAAAATCACTAGAAATATTTTTTGGAAATGTGAAAATCGCTATGTTTTTGGAAGAATAAATAATTGTAATGCTTAATTGGTGAAAACTATTAAAAGAATAAGAACGCACTGAAAATAATCTCCACAGTGAAATAATCATTGGAAAACAACTCAGTTTAAAAAAGTAATAACTATGGTCTTTTTGAAAATGTAAAATGTTATGGTGGAATGATTGCGAATAGAAAAAATTAAGTCTTTAAGTGTGTGTGTGTGTGTGTGCATGAGAAACGAATAGAATAGAATAACTTTGTAGACAGTTCAAGTTCGGGAAAAAATAAAAAATAAATAAATCGTCGACAGTGGTTTTGAAATTAATTAGGAAATTAGTTTCAAATAAAGATTTAAATCGATGTATCTTCTTTAATTAAGTTTTTGGGCGATAAGATTATTACAAATGGTTTTGTTGTGATATTTAACATTTATCAGCGATAAAAGAGGTCACATGTGTTTACAGCCGTTAGTATTGAGTTGAAATCTTACCACGTGAATTCCATGACTCACTATGATAAGATAAAATCTGAGATAAGCCTATGTTTCATCTTTCATTATCCATTGTGCTTTCGATGTGGATGGACGCTTAGCGAAGAGAGTGTTGGTTGCAGTCAGAACATTCTAGGAAGGCATGGAAATGAAGTTTGGATAATATTACATTTTATGCCGTTGTTAAATTTAAAATCGACGCATATTTTGTAATATTATTCATTATCTTCAATAATGCATCAATGCATAAGTATTGGAGGAGTCTTTTCCTACAAAGGTTGGATTTTTGACTTTAAAATATTTTTTTCTTCGTATGATAAATTTACTATTGTTTCCGGGTTTTTTTTTTTTTTTTTTCACGAAGATTGTGTGTGTCTGTTCCTATCTGTTTATGTTGATCATGAACTAGCATTAAATTAATTCGAAGTTTAATGAAAATTCTTTAAAAGGAGCAAATATAGTACTTGTGATAGGTCTAAAATTGTGTTAAGCCAACTTTTTATTTTATTTTGTTGGGGATTTTCTATGAGTGTGTATATTCTTGAAATGATTTGAAATTTTGTAAAAATATCTTTTGTAAGTCTTGGTTGTGATGTGGGAGTGTTTTGTTGGAAGCTTCTTCAGTTATACAAAATTGAAGCCGACTTGAATGAAATTTGCGACTTTGAATTTATTTGCATGCGAATGAAAAATTAATAAATAAAACTGAAATTTATAAATTGTATTGAAAACTCTGTTAATGAAATTAGTTGGCTGTAAAGTAATAATTTAGAAAAACTTGTTAACTTTCGTCTTGGAAAATAACTATATTGAAAGAGTTGTATTTTGAATATAATAGCGGGAACATTTTTCATCACTTTGGTAAATGAATGATAAATAGTAAAACGCGTGAGAATATGTTAAAGTAAAATAAAATATTATTGGGAAAATGAAATAGTCAAAGTGATTCAAATTCATGAAAATTTTGTTTTATTCTAACAAGAGTGCTTGTATGAAAAAAAATAATAAAGTAAAATACTATGCGATGAAATGACTAAGTTAAATACTAATCAAAAAATAATTATTGGAGTTGATTAAATAAAATGTGATAAATTAAATGAATCTCTTGAAAAGCATATGTAGTGATGAAATGTAACTTGAGTGCGAAATTTGCTTACTGGAAAAAATTAATTAAGTTGATTTTTAAAATTCGTGAAAATTTGTTAATGATAAGTGTTAATTACTACTAAGAGTAAATTGATTGCAAGTTTTGAAATTCGTGCAAAGAATCAAAGTTGTAAAAATGATAAAGTTTGAAATGCATGAAAAAGAAAATCAAAATTCGAAAAATATTTTAAGTGTAAATATGTATGAAAATACAATTGAACTCCTAAATGATGAAAAAAATAGTTTAAGTTGGAAAAATGATAAAGTCGATTACACTTGTAAATGAATAAAAGATGAAAAAGTAATTAGAAATCAAAAGGTATAAAAATAAACTAAGTCTACAAATTGCTAAAAATAGACAAAAGAGCTTTAAAATAGTCAAAGACCTAACTAGAAAAAATAATCGAAATCCTAAATGTATGGATGTGAAAAAATTTCTAGTCCAAAAATGCATGAAAGAAAAATCTAACTTGTGAAAAATATTCAAAGTCTGAAATGATTAAAAATGGTGAAAGACTAAGAGAGTAAGAAAATAATCAAAGATTAAAAGACTTTAGAATAGTCTAAGACTAAAACGGTAAAATAATCCTCGAACTCTAAAATGCTTGAAAATAAATCAAAACGTGTGAAAATATCCTCGTAAAAGTTTGTGAGAAAAAACAACTAAGTCCAGTATGACCGAAAATAAATAAAATTCGCGGCAAAATATCTAAAAACGCGCGAAAATATCCTCGTAAAAGATTATGAGAAAAAGGTGACGAAGTCCGAAAACGCGGGGGGGGGGATATAAATGCGCGAAAATATCCTCTTAAAAGGTTACAAAAAAAAAATGACAAAGTTCAATAAACGCGCGAAAAAACGACAAAATGCGCGAAAATACCCTCTTAAAAGGTTACAAAAAAAAAAAAATGACAAAGTTCAATAAACGCGCGAAAAAACGACAAAATGCGCGAAAATATCCTCGTAAATGGTTACAAAGAAAAAATGACAAAGTTCGAAAACGCGCGAAAAACGACAAAATGCGCGAAAATACCCCCGTAATCTTCTACAAAGATTACACGGAGGCGTAGCCATGAGATCAGAGGGGGGTCAACCCAAGGTCAGAGGGGGATTGGGAGGCGGATTGCAGATGCATACCATCGCCACCGCCTCCTGTTGCAGAACTCTCATTATTCCCCTACTGGTCTGAGGTTGCATTCCAAATTTTAAAAGAATCCGATCATAGAAAGTGGGCGGAAATTGCGTTGCAAGATTATGAATTTAATTTTGGTGCAGATGGGATTAGAACGTGCGCCCAATGAATCCCGCAGTTGGACGTCAGCGAAGACCCGCGCCTTAGACTGCTCGGCCACGAACGCTCGTAAAGTGGAGGAATGTACTAACAGTAATAAGCCACTAGCTCTTAGTTCAAAGGAGAGTTACTCACAAACATACAAGTGAAGCTAATAAAAGCGCGTTAAAAACCGGTGAAAGCTTAGCGGTCCCCACTGCTCTGGAGTAACTTAATTGATATAATTGGTGTAAAGTTACACATCGCGTATGGAAGGCTACACCGAGGAGATGTAACTATGGCGTAACGTCTCACTAATTTCTAAATACTACACTAAATACTTACAGAGAAATTGCTTGAAAGGTTACACATTAGCAAAAATTAAGCTTTCATCTGACTTTCTTGAACGATGTATCATGTTCATGATTTTTAAACAGCCAATATACAACAATTTTTTATTTATTTTAATATACAAACAAGACATTTTTGTTATACTAAGAGAAGAAATGACCTGAATGGTATCTGAACTCACAACGCGAATCTCAGACAGGTCGCAAAGCAAAAGCATTAACCGATCGGCCACTAAGGACGGTTTTCGTTTCGCTAATGAGTTTACCTTCTCTGCGCCGATTTTGATCTTTACGCATGCGCTTTGAATTTTACTGAAACAAATAGTTCAGAATTTGAGTAACGTTACACGCATTAATACAGACACCCATCACACAATGTATCCCCATACACTCATTAATACAGTGTAGTACCTTACACTTTTTTTTACAGTGTTATTGTTATTATTTGTTAACGAGCAACGGAATAACAATATAAGAAACAAAAATCGCACCTTTCTAATAAGATTGCGAGTATATAATAATGATTTTAATAGCAATACTGATATTGATTTATTTGCTGGTATTGCCTTTTTTGTAAAAAATATACATAGCAGTATGATAAAAAATACGTAAGTGATATTTTCGATCAAAAGCTAGTTCATCCTTTAAAAAAAAATTGACAACTGTATAGTTCTCTCCTATAAATTTGACATTAGTCATAAAATGAGTTCTTGTATATTAACTTCTTAAAACAACGCAGAACGTGGGTAGCGAGGAGCTTTGAGGTTAGGACATCGGACTTGTGATTGGAGAATCGCAGGTTCGAAGTTATAAAAGGCCCAACGAGTACATATAGGATACGTATTCATTAAATCTGTGGGATTGGTAGTAATGTGGTAGGGGCAATTTTCTATGAATATAGCCGGATGGCAAAAATTTCCTTCCACTTCAACATCATATCCGAACTATCGAAGCGGAGACGACTGGTAATTCCATCTCTCGATCGTTAATCCTGTAACTGTAGTACTGTGTTGGAGACAATGATGATCTGTCTCAGGGCTTAATTTCTACCAAAAAAAAAACAGTGCTGCAGCCCTATAGTGTACGCAGATTTTTTTACTCTAAAGTAGCCCGAATTTCGCCTAAAATGTAAATATTTGCGTAAAATTGGAAAGGGCAGGAGCTCAGTTTTCGTGAGCATCTATGCACAATAAGTCCTAGTCTACCTACAATGTGCTCCTATAATGTCCTGGAAAAGTAAATAGCAGTATTTTTTCAAAATTTTCCTTTTTTTTCTTTTTTTGCATTTTTGTCATGTATTTTACTCAAGCTATACTGTACAAACTTGAGTACTTCGTTTCGCTGAAAATAAAGCACGAAAAGAACGTCCAATTCCAGCATTTTTCAGTTGTTCATGGATAATCAAAAAAGCATTTCTTCAAATATCTCAAAAGTTCATTTTTGTAGATACTACCGAGTGCCTGCCCACGGCACTAAGTAAATCCGCATCAATTTTGTGGCATCGAAAAAACGAAAACCCAGCCGTTCCAGATGTGAAGAAAATAAACACTATCCAGAACAAAATAAAAATAAAAAAATCATTGAATTCATCAATAAATTTTAATAAAAAGTGTCACTTTAGACGTCACGTCTCTTTTAGAACAGTGAAATAAAACGTCATTTAAAAGAGAGGTATGCTTTCTCCATTATTATACGAGTTTATATTTCACAATTAAAACATATTTTCAGTGAATGAAATTTACCAAAGCGCTGGTTCAATAAACGCTCGAAAAATTAAATTGCTTTTTTTGTTAAAAACTCATTTTTACAGAAAGACAATTTTTATGCAATTGATGGTATTTTTTTTCTTGCTCCAATTCCTAATTACTATTTAGAACATTAAGTAGAAATAATTGTATTATTAGATTGCATCGAAGTATTTTCAATGAATTGTTCCTTTTAATTGCTAATAATCTTTAAAAACATCAGATTACGACCCAAAGATGACAATAACTGAACCATAAACACAGCCGGCTTTTTCTCACTATCTTATTAAAAGCTTCACTTTTTCCTCCTTTTCTAAGGTTCGCCTTCCTTTGACCCGAAAATACCTGTGGTTCGTTTTTCCTCCCAGTGCCGCCTATTGTAGGTAAACACATCGTGAGTGTACTTAGATCGCTACCGAGATAGCATGCATCTGACACTTTTCTCGCTTCCCGCCTCTAAATCTATTCTTTACCTATACATTCCACACTTAAGATGAGGCTAAGATCATGGCGGCGGATTGTTTACATTTTAAACGTCAATTGATTTATGTGAAGATTGGATTGGACGGAGATATTTTATTGAGATAAAGAGAGGAAAAATGGAATGTGATTGGAAAAAAAAAAATAAAGAAGGGTTTAGTGACGTTACACGTCCAAGTATGCACTAAAACACCCTGAAATTTTACGGTAAATGGTACCGTAAATTCAGGACGTTAGTACTGTCATAAAATCTACTGTAATTCAGAAAACACTTAATGTACAATTTTTCAGTGAAACTGGATTTTACAGTAAAAAGTAGTGGCAACACATGGATGGCAGTACTTTTTACCACAACTTTCAGAGGTTTGTTTTTCACATTGTTAAAAAAAATGGTTAACCTTACTCCGTAAATACGGTGGCAGCATTTTGCACTTTGTGTAACCTTATTCCGGCACAGCGGTTAGTTTTCTCCAATTGCAATGGAGTAACTTAACTGATAAAACTAGTGTAACGTATGAGCGTTATACAGTGAAACTTGCGCAAAGTTGACCACTTGCGGTGCACTACTTTAGTGTTCAACTAAAACAGGTGGTCAACTTACAGAGGTTGATTTATATGATAAGCCCTCTTTCCGTGCCTGAAAAAGCGGTCAACTTAGACAGGTGGTCAACTTACAAGGGTGGTCAACTTCACAGGTTTTACTGTATCAGTTTTATCAGTTAAGTTACTCCATTGCTATGGAGGTAGCTAAGCTGACACCGCTTTTACGGAGTAAGGTTACACGTTTTTTTTTTTAGTGTACTGAATTGTAATGTATTCCAGTCTCAAAATAATTTCCCTTGTAGTGAAGGTTCAGCTCTCTAAACCGTATTTTAGTTTGTTGCTGTTATTATTGTTGTTGTTAGTTCTGTCACAATTCTATTATTATTATTATTATTATTATTATTATTATTATTATTATTATTATTATTATTATTATGAAAACGACTGTGTTGCTTTCGTCTTTCAAAAGGACCAAAGTACGACTTCTTATACCTTATTGTCAGCGCCTGCTCTATATTGAACGGAGTCGAAACACATTTACTGATTCTGAATTAAATATCATCATAATAACGTATAGTTAAAGCTATTAAATTTTAGGTAATTGTTGATTATTAATACACACAAAGATTTTTGCTTTGACTGCGGGATTTTTGCACAAAAATAAAAGGGTGTCCCCCCCCCTCCAGTCCAGTTTCGCCGACACGAAATCCCTCCCCCCTCGGATTTTCAGTTTCAATCATACCTTTTGATATATTGGAAGGGGGAGAGGAAATTTTAAACGTCGGCGAAACTGGGGATAAATCAATAAATGTTAAGAAAAATCGATCATTTTAAAATTTGCTATTGTTGGCAGAGCTTCTGCTTTGAGCTTAGAACAATGAAAAAGTATTGTTGGTAATATGGTGGCCCGCTCATTATTCTCCATTCGCTAGTAAAAGTAAGGAATTTTTTAATTTGTTATGAGTGAGAGATGATACATGATTTTCTGAAGTCATGGTGAATGATTTTTTGTAGATTTAAATCTTCAGCTAGTTCTTTGACGATTCTATATTATGCCAGAAAAATATTGAGAGTGCTACAGCTCCCAGTTTTTTATTTTTCATATCACTACAGTGAGTTAAATACTTCATTAGGTAAATAGGGGAGATCGTTAGGGTGGTAAATTGGTTGAAAAGATATCAGGTAAAACCATTTTCTCGAAAGTCCCAAAATAGATGCCATGAAAAAAAAAAAGACATTGTCAAAAAAGTATCCTAATAACAAAGGGAGAAAAGAGTGGATCACACGCAGATTCAAAAACAAATTCATCGGCATAGAATAAGTATTGTCTTGTTTTCTTAGTCATTAAAAAGGCAGGTCACTTCAAAGACGTGGCGCCCTTTAATGATTTTCAAAGATAGTATGGGATAACCATAACATGCTAGTTTCGTTAGTGGAAAGAAAACGTGAAACCAGAACATAAAATTGAGTAAACGTATCTTGTTATATAAAATACGAGACACTAAGCTACGAGAATTTGCTCCAAGAAAAACTTTTGTCGCGATGAAAACTGCTTTTATAAATAAGAAAGGTACGTCTCAAAATTTTCTTGAATAATTTATTTTTCATATGAGCATTGCTATTTGTTTCACTCAAAATATAGTTACAAGCCCACTTCATGCAGCTAAATGTGAATAAATATTGGAAATACAATGAAATTTGTGTAAATTGATCACTTGCAGTGCACTACTTTTGATCAAGTTAAATAGGTGGTAAACTTTACAGATTTTATTGTATTACTCGATATTGTGATTATTACAGGGATACCATTCAAATGAATTTAGAAATGTGCTCTAAACTGAAAGCTAAATTTGTGAGATACGCCTAAATCTTCTTCAGGAGGGCAGCTGAATCGAGTTACTACGTTAGACCTCCCGCCAGCTAAAATGTCTTATGAAATTGACCATGGAACGAAGAGAAGATTGGAGTTGACTATAAAGAACCTCTGGGAATCGCCTATAGAGCTTATAATGAACTCTATAAGCAGGATAAATACACTCAATACTTAGAGTATGCTGAGTATAAATAAAGGATCTTTTCAAGAAGGTCTGAAAGCTCTCAACGGCGAATGCTTTCAGGATTTTTCAGAGAAATCAAAATATTTAGTGTTACAGTACAGGGGCTAAAATTCAGGCCATTTGTCTATACTGCTTTAACTTTTCACAAAGCTGTACATTCATTTCGGTTGTGACTTTGAACCATTAGAAGGTCCAATGCTGCAGTTCGATATCAAGTTTATACTATCACTTTTCGACTCTTTATTTTACAAAATAAGTGCAACGCTGCGCACATGTAATATAAGCCAGGAATTATGCATTTACTCTTTCGAAGCTACTCTTGAATGTTGGTTTGCAGTTGTTGAAACCTCTTCTCCCATAACATTGTGATACTCTGCGGTAGATTATACATACCTTGTGAATAAAAATTTGGAGTTTTAAAACAGTTAGAGAAGAGCAATTACACGGGTAACTGACTGACATTTTTAAGCAAAACAGTGTGCACTTTGTAATACTCAATGCAAAACATACATTCTACAAAAGATCTTTTCCCCTGGATTACTGCGTTTTTCAGCTGAATTTAATGGTATAAATGAATTCTCAAAATACATTTTGGATGATTTTTAAAAAAATTTCAAAACAAGGTGAAATGCTACTTCTTAAAATGTCAGTCCAATTACCATGATAATATTACCATGATGTAATAATATAAGGGAAAAGTTCTTCTGAATGTATATTTTGCATAGAATCATACAAAATACTTACTGTCTTACTTTGCCCGTGGAATTGCAAAAATGGATTTTTGTTCTGGTTCAAAGTTGGACTATTTTGACTTAAATATATATATATATATATATATATATATATATATATATATATATATATATATATATATATATATATATATATATATATTTTACATCACTTTTTCAAAAAGTGCAAAAGTACTCAAAGTTTCAGGAAAACTTCAGACCAGGTTTTTTTTTTTTTAAATATGTTTGTTAAAATTGTTGTTTCTGGAGTGTTGAATTATTATATAATGCTTTGGGAGGTTTTTCGAGTTTTATGCCATTACCGATGCAGTAACATTATTAAAATCTGAATGCGGTAATTAAAAATATAAAAACTGTGCTGGGATGATTGTATTGGAAGTAAATCTTTCTCAAAATGTTTTTCAATCAGCCTTAATACTTAGTTGATGGAGAAAAATGAAAGCTGACATAACACTTTTGGTATTACATCATCAAAATACATAAATTAAACTCATAAAAATGAAAGAATATAGCTTTTTATTAGATATATAGTGAATTGGGATATGCTGAGAGGAGTTACAAATTTATGGTTCGTATTTGCAAAAAGTTAAGTTAGTAGTTTGGACTACTAATCTTTTAAACTTGTAAGCAAAAAAATACATTTAGTGGAAGGCTTATAAGTTAGTACAATGCTTTAATTGCCTTGTTATAGATCAATTGAATTACATTTGCAAATTCGTATAGTACGGGAAAACCACCTATATTGGACCACTGCTTAAATTGGACCGGGGGCTTAAAATCTAGTGTAGACACTGCGCCGGTGGAAATACAAAGATTTGTGTCTGAAACCGTTGAGGATGAAGTTTCGTCACATTTCGATCTGCATAGCTTGAGTTACGATGTGATTTGTGTTGAAAACGTGTTCGATCTTATTTTAAGAACTTGTATCTAGTACAATAATACTAAAATTTATGAACGGAGAAAATTGCTTTTATAGTATTATAAAGAGTATTTAATGGGGATTACAGCAATGTATTTACATGCATGTTTGGGAAACTTGTTGACAAGGTATCAATAAAAGAATAAAAAATGGCGTGTTTTCCTTTATTGGACCGAAAACATTTTCCTGTATCGGACCGGTGGTCCAATTTAAGAATATGTAATTAAGCAGACCTTTTTACTTATCCCGTTATAAATAAGTGATTAGTGTAACTTAATAACGTACTTAGGATTATTTTGAGCATATTTTATAATTTTAACACTAATTCAGGAAATTCATTTTGACTTTTTGTTTTCTTGAAGCACATTTTCTAGAAGTTGCCACTCATAAAACTAGGTGTTTATCCAATAAACTTCAGTTTCAGTTTTGTTAAATATAGTTTTTCAATTCGACTGAAATTTGTGCTTGTTCACGTTACGTTTTGATTGGTTACTTTATTATTTACAAAGACCGGTAGTCTAGTTTAAGAACATGAAATTAAAACAAACTTTTTAATTTTTTTATAGAAAGTAATTTAGTGGGAACATTTAAATGCACCTTTAGGATTACTTAAAATATAAATCAAGGCTTATCAAAGCATTCACATTGGTTTCTATTAAGTAAATTGCTTAGAAGTTTCATTCTCATAAACTTAGATTTTTTATCTTCCTTTCTTTTTAGCCAGAAGCTTCAACTTCAGTTTTGTCAGATAAAATTCCTCTTTTTATTTATTTTATTTTATTTTTTTAATTTGACTGAAAGTTGGGCTCGTTAACTCTTTTTTCAAACTGAGTTCTTTATTAGTTACAATCTACGTTAATTTCGATCACTCTTGGTTTTAGAAGATGTCTAAAAGGGATAATGTGATTCTTAGGCAGTAAAAATAATGGAAAGAGCCTTAGTTGTTTGTAGGAATGATGATATGGGGCTATACTAAAAACTTGGCTAACGATAACGGTGTAATAATGCTTCCTCTTCCAGCACACACTAAGCATCGTTTACAGCCCTTAAACGTGGCCTTTTTCAAGCATCTGTTCACATATTTCAATCGAATCTGTGATACGTGGATGCGAGAGCATCCAATGAAGTCCATTACCCAATATAAAATAAGAGAATTGTTAGGTGTTTCGTATGGACAAATTGCAAGCGTGGCCAATGTTCTGTGAATGGATTCTCTAGAAAAGGAGTTTGAATTGTTACAGTAGAATTGTGTTTAATGACAGCGACTTTGCAGCAACCGAGTCAGAAGTTTGTAGTCCAAATGAGACTACCAAAGTAAACATTCTGTTCAAGATGCACAAGAACAATGTACGGATAAAATTAATACAAGTTCCGAGGAATTTGGTTATAGTTCTCATCAAGTTTTGATCGTCGTTTCTATTGATGATTTTTTTAAGGTGGCACACGTATTACCTTACATAAACAATGGAAGACAGAAGAGGGAAATATACTTCGACAAACGTTCTAGCGTCCTCGCTACTGCAAAAAGACATAGAGCAGAAAAAGCTGCAAAAGAAGGAGCACAAAACCGCATAAAGCAAGTGGTATTGCAATATTTGCGATACAGATGAAGTGCAGAGCATGATTTTGTGTATCAAATGCAATCAGTGGGTTCGTCAACCCTGCCCCCAAGTTAGCCCAAAGCAAAGGACATTCTATTCCAAATCCTGTAAAAAGACTGTACAGTTCATATGCAAGTTATTATATCATTTACTGTTTTGGTCCAATTTAGGATGCGCATTGTTCAATATAGACGCATATATTCCTAAATTGGACTTTTGCAACTTTATCAAAAAAATATATATTTTTTAATTAGCGTCATATTTACAGAAAATATAAATACCTATGGTGGTTCCTAATTAAATTTGGCTTCAGATGCCCTATCTTTTTATTTTTGTTTTGCTTCACATTTAGCGACACGGGCCACTTGATCGTAGGGGGTCCAATAGGTGGTCTTCCCCTACACTCAATTTCATGAATAAACGTTTAAATTGTAAGAAAATGCGGAAGCATTTTTACTATTTAATTGTAATTGATTTGCAGGGTAAAAAGTTTGTAAATCATAGACTGAGCATTTATATTGTCGAATAAATTAAATTGTAACTTTAAAAAAAATATTTTCTCCTCTTCCATTTTTTTAGTAACAGAATTAAACAAAACAAAAGTTAATATTGAATTTTGAATTAGACTTAAACTCGGACTCAATTAAATAACCATGAAATTCTTGCAAGCATGAAACTAATTTCTTGTAAAATAATTTTAAACATTTCTATTTCATGAAATTACTCCTCATCTAATTGCGTTAAGTGCGAAGAATAGGTTTTTTAACTACTTTTCCCAAAACCTAGTTCCTTGTTCCCCATATTCCAAGAGCAATATATCATCAAAAAAAATTGAACATCGTGACCCCCCCCCTTCCCTCTCCCTCCCTAAAAGAACCGTAGAAGAATTTTTAGAGAGACTGAATACATTGCAAAAATAAATTAAAAACGTAGAGGTAACTAAAATTTACTTAATTTTCTAGTAACAAATATTTTTTTTCTACAATACCACCATTTTTTGAAATTTTTAGTGCAGTTTTTGTCCACATATCTATGAGAACCTTCATTTGTAGCATTAACACTCATGGAGTCAAAGTATCGAGAAAGGCTAGACATTAAAAGTAACCTGAGATTCTCTTTTTCACACATCACAAATTTATAATCAAAAACTTGGTAAACAGAAGCAGCTGTCCTCTTTTTGAAGCTGTGAAAGGGACTAGTGTAACATGGCAACCTCATCTAGATCTTTGATTACTTCAAATTTAGTTGTATTTAGTTCTTTGATTTCATGTATTATATTAAGAACGTGTTCAAAATAAAGCTATGTGTAGTAATGTTAAATTTTGTTCCAAAAAATATGTATATTTTTATAAATAAATAGCTTCAGTTTCAAATTTTTGTTTACTCTTGTAGTGTCCAGCACATATGGTGTTTTGGTTTTGGAGGAAGGAGAGGAGGGAGGAGGGCAGAGCGTGATCTCACATCAATGTTAAAAGGGGATCGTATACTCTGAAAGGTTAAGAGCTTCTGGCTTAGTGTGTAAAGGGTACTTGTCTGCAGAGGTGCATAACCTCACAAGAGCAAGGGCGCAACACACCCCAAATCGCAAAGACCCCCCAAAGCAAATGCCCCCCAAAAGGGGAAAATACTCCTAAAAACACCCCTCGCCCCAAAATTTCAATTGCTCAGTCTGCGACATGACCCCCCCCCCCACCCCCAGGTGGGTACCCCTGTTTCTCTGTCACCAACAAGAACAGGTATCAGTTCCCTGTACATGTGACCACCTCTATAGCACCTTGTGAAGCCTCCGTGGTAAACGTATGACTTCATGATAAAAATAAAGAGAATAATATCGGGAAAATAAATAATCGGGAATAAGTACGTAGGGTCTATGAAGGAAAAAAAATAGGCATCCTTATGTTTGAAGCTGAAAATTTGATTCAAATGGATACAGTTTTACCTTGTATGTCTGGGTATTTTATTTTAACTATATTCCATTGAAAATTCTGCCTATACACATAAATATACTTGTGCACAAGCATTTTCATGTTCTTTTTCCCCTTAAATATTCCTGAAGTTCTGGGTTTTTCTTTTAATATTTTTTCCCATTACTTCTAAAGATGGAACACAATATAAAAAGCATTTGCTAATAATCCAGGCAAATATGTTAGGGAAGACATTGTGATAAGATGTTGATAACTCATAGCATAGTTATCCCTGGACGATGCTTCGAAATTTTATATTTGTTAAGTTTAAGCGAAGGCTTTTCGCAAAAGAAGTGTGGGAGTCCTGTAATCTTCAGAACTCATTTTCATTAGTAAAAAGTCTGAATTCGGTATAGTTATGAAAAATTTCACATAAAGTTGAAAAATGGCACGGTACCTGAGTTCTCGTGCAAATAAAGCTTTGATTTAAATTATTGTGATAAATACAAGTTAAAAAAATTGCCGCAACCATACTTGCATTTATGGTACAGATTTATTGTTATGCGTTGATTTCAACTGTTTAAAACTACCTGTCTATACCAAAAAAGGATTTAATCTTCACTTTCTGTATGCCCCTTACATTTAACGTATACAGTAAAACCTGTAAATTTGACCACTTGTCTAAGTTGATGCTCTTTTCAATCACATTATCAATCATACCATATCTCATATATATACCCCAAAAACAACCTCTATAAGTTGGCCACCTGCCTAAGATGACCACTATTGTTACTACACCGCAAGTGGACAAATTAACTAGTTTTACTGTACGTTGTTAATAATGTTAAATCAATTTTCTGACGGTTCTTTCTCTTATTTTCTTCTTTTAACATACAATTTTTCTTAAGCGCTCCTTATCATGAAATTACGCAGTAGTTAATATTATGTGAACAAAAAATTGAAACAAACATTTTTGCTCTGATTAACAATTGAATAACCTCACTGCAAGAAAATGACAGTTCCACATTTTGCTGACGGAAGAGCACCATCACATTGTATTTTTAAAAATATTGATATCGGTTTCATTGAGAACATTTCTGACACAATATTGAATATAAATAGAGAAAATCTATAAACATATTTTAAAGCTTTTTCCTGCGATTTTCTTGCATAGAGATCTACAATTGCTACTGAGATCGGGATTAAATTCTTACCTGATGCCTTTTCGTTGGCTTCCAGTCCTTCGAAGGCCTTGCTGGTCATCTCGAAGAGAGCGTCGAGAGGCGACGCATTAGGGTTAGTCACCTGCGGGCTTTCCGGCGAGTCGGACTCGGACCTCTCCGAGCGGGAATCATCGTCTGCTGAGCGCGGGCGGCCCCGCGACGACACAGACGAGTCCAGGTCCCAGGGCCGGACGATCCCGGCCCCCGACGAGCGGGCCGGTGCCGGCTTGTGGCTCAAAATGTCTTTGATGAAGAAAGAGCTGAGGGGCTTGCTGCTCGGGGGCACTGGCACGGGCACTCGAGAGGCCATGCAGAGTTTTTTGATGGGCTTGAAGTACTCGTCCTCCGGTTCGTCCTCATCGGAGGACACCACGGCTTCGCCAGTTTCCGAAGGGACACTGGTGACATCGATGTCCTCATTATCCTCCTCTCTGTCTTCGGATGTCAAGAGAGGTGGGGTCATCTTTTCGGAGGATTGCGATTCAGAATCGGTGAGAGTGGACATGATAGGAACTTTTGATGGATCGAAAAACTTCCGATTTCTATAGTTAAAAATTGATCGACGGTTAGATCAGTGTCTTGTTAAATAATCGTAATCGAAGTCATGTTTCTCATTCTGATGCCTTAGATGAGAGACTCTGTTTATCAGTTTTGTAACGTGACAACACAAATGTAACACAGATTTTAAATAAATAAGGAATTGCACTTGTTAGTGAGAATTTTTCTTCTTGATATAAAAATAAGCTTTGCACAGTTAGGAACTACTAAAACTCATGCAGCATTTTTCTTTCCAAGCAGGAAGTCCAAGGAAGTAGATTCAGGTGTCTGAAGACCCCTAAGTTAACTCTTCTGGCGCACACATTGTCAACAAAATTTCAGAGATTAATTGTTGTTGTGCATGTGTTTAGCTCCCAACAAGAATAAATATTGATGGTCAATAAAGCAGTCAGCTGCTGTCACATGTCCTGAGCTTGTCAAGTTGTGAGTTCCGGCATCATTGCAACAGCAATCACCTCTTAACCATCGCGATAATGCGGTGTAACGTGTACGCTCCCTCGCACAATAACAAACGCTGTCAGTGCCTCCGCCTGCAATGGCACCTCTTCAAAACTCGTTCCAGCGCGTCACGCATTTACAGGCAACTGATGAAATATGGCGTTTAAACACCACTCGTCCGACGCGTTTGAATGGGGAAGAGTAGAAAACCAGTCTCTTCTGGCCAGGGGGGAAAAGAAAGCTGTTACCCTGGTTAGTCACCATAATCACTCAGTCACTCAAAGAGGCCAACAGGGGTTTGACGTTCTTGCAGCGTGTCCCACCTCTCCTCTTTTAGCTCCACCCAACAGGGTAGTAAGCTCCACCCACATTTCCGTACTCTGCACCAATGGCGACGAAAGTCTCAATTGATGGACTTTCAGATCAAACGAAGCCGAAGGATGAGAAGGAGTAGGTTGCTTGAGAGAGGTGGACGAGGGTGATGTAACTGGAGAAACGGGGAGAAGAGAGAATAATTGCGGGCGCATGCGCGTGGATGGGGGATTGGGGGGTGGAAAAGCAACAGCAGAGTGATGAGAACTGTGACTGAGAGGAGAGAGAAATTTGTGGATAAGACGTCTTTGAACTTTGAAAAATTAGGGGCAGAGACGATTTGTGAAAACCGAGTGGTTGACATCCTGTTTACGCTCAGAGAGAAAAAAAAAGAGGAGGAAAAACTCCATTATTGTTCCATGCGTGTAATCTTAGCCATTCCTTCAGAGCTAAAAGAGAGGATTTTATCCGGGCGATAGTCCATCAATTAGAAGGGTTAATTACTTCCAATTAAATGAGGAGCAGCTAATTGAAGTTTTTAGTTAGTCCTTAATTTTCTTCTTAATTTTTCGTTTCATTGATTTTTGATAATTAGTTTTCATAAGAAAAGTTTAAAAGGGTCAATTAAATTCCGATAAGGCTTAATGAACGGGATTACTTACTTTCGATTTTAGAGAGATCTTATAAATAAATTTTTAATTGTAACAAAAGAATATGAAAAGAAAGCTTTTATACAGGAGGATAAAACTCAGTTTTGGTAAAACATTAATTACGGACAAATATTTCTCAAAAACAAAGCATTTTGCTCTTTTGCTGCACAAAATGGAGATTTTCGTTAAACCAGATTCTGAAAATGTAGCCGATTAATTCTCCAGATTACTCTAGTTTAACGTCAATGAAATGAAGATTACAGATATCGCATGACAATCTATCATGGTTGGAGAAATTCTTTGCACTGAAATAATATATGTTGTTATCGTGAATCAACCAGGCGTTTTGTGATCCAAAATTTTTGAAAACTTAGAGTTGTCGTTTTCGAAAATTTTCGGCTTTCATTCTAAAACTGAAAAATTATTAAGGAAAACTTTAAAATGATTTTTATTAATGATTTTGACGATCTTTGTAGGCATATTTGCAGAGCTTTTATGATTTCAATGGTTTTTGTTTGTGTATTTAAAGAGTTTTTACGGGGGGAGGGGAGTTCGTAGAAGAAAATTTTTGCACGTAACACTACGTTCTTGAGCATGACCCCCCCCCTAAAATGAAATCCTGTATCCGCCCCTGATTAAAATATTATTCACTACACACTAATTTACCCTACGAACAATGGAACTGATGTAATCTGCTGAAATTTAAAAGGTAAATAGATTTGTTAAACCTTTCCTTCAATGTTATCGCAGAAAGCCAATTTTATAATGGAAATCTCCTTAGGTATTAGAAATGTTCCACTGTACATTCTTTGAAAGGTCTGTAATGAATTTATTTTATTTTGGGTTGAAGAAAGATTTTTTTAATGTAACAAAACATAAAAATTCGAAGGGAAAACACGTTATGGGAAATTAAAGTATTTGAACAATTTTATTTTAAGTTATTAATATTTTTATCCCGTATTTGACATTTTAGAAGATTTAGTTTCTACCTCGGTAAAATTTCAATCATTAAAGTAATTTTAAAACACGTCTTATTCTTTCAATACGCATGCTTTAGAAAGAGCTTATGTAAACAACACGAAAAAAATGTAAATATGCTCTTATGTGGTTTTACTTGTCGAAAAACCATTCCTCTCTGCTTTTGTCATTTATGTTTCCTATATGTTCTATTTTCCCATTGCGATTTCAATTCCACTGCACAACACATATTTTGCTCTTTCTGTGTGTATGTGTTTGTGTGTAAATATTGACAAATTTTTTAAAAACTGATAATCAGTTATTTTTCACTTGAAAAAAAAATCCATTATTTCAGCACTAATTTAGTACTTTCATTTATTTGCCATTTTATTCATAGTTCTGCTGGTAAAACCCCTCTCTCGCTACAAAAAAAGTAATTTAGAAAAGCGTAATTTAATTATTATAACTATGCATAAATTTGACCTCATCAACAAAATTATACTTTTTGATGAAAATTTAATTGAAATTAATCAGCTCCTGAACTAATAACACTTTTTGTTTGTGCAAATGTGTGTACTAAATAAGTAGGAACTTAATAAATGTCATATAAACCCTTTGAATGTATTACAATGTAAGTTTTATTCTTCACCTTTTATGTGATCAGTTTATTTTCGGTCGGCCGTTTTTGTCTGAACTTATAACAAAAGATTCCTTAATGTATAAAATCTGTAACAGCTCAGATCACCATTTTGTGAAATGGAATTATTCATTTATTTCATTCATTTATTAGGTTATTTTTTTCATCAGAGCGAACTTGCAGAAAATGTGTAGCAACCGCCCCCCCCCCTCTCCCCTTTTTAAGGTTTATTTATTTATTTTCCGATTTAGAAACCAAAACTGGAAATTAAAAAAAAAAAAGCAGTGCCAAAATTTTCAGATTATAATTGTTTTTTTACTTTGTATATCTATTTACGAAACATTATTTAGCCCAAGCAGTAACTTTTAGTTTATGTATTCATTGTTTAGATATTAATGAATCAATTGTTTCACTTAAGCAAGTCATACTTGCTTAATGAAATTATCATCAAGTGTTTGTGACATCTCAAAATACTTTGGGGTAAATAATGTAAGTCTAATTCGTCTAAGTGTTTCTTCGGGGAAAGTTATTGTGCACATAATTCATCAAAATCTTAACAAAAACGTGAGTTAAGCTGAAAGTTTTGCATCAATTACCTCTAGGACTGGCCGATATCAAGAATTTTAATACCGCGATATATCGCTCTCCAAATATCGATATTTTTGATATATCGATATATTCTTGGATGGGGGGGGGGTGCAAAGGTTATAGTTCAGAGCATATAGTATTGAAAAACAAAAACAAAACAAAAAAAAATTCCAAACATAATAAATACAACTAGGGGGCTATCGCCCCCTGCTCGCTAACGCTCGCCAACCCCCGGAACTGCTTACGCAGTTCCTTCGGATCGCTACGCGATCCGAGCTCGCTACGCTCGCTCACCGGTCACCAAATATTGGTCTAGCTTTATCTGTCAAAAAAAAGTACTTTTTCTTTTCTTAATATGAATATCATAACACTTATGATTTTCATATATTTAAAAGGGGACAATTACTTTGACATGCAACTCGTGCATTGGATTATTATAAAGCAAAAGTTTGCAATACCATTATCTTTTGAGAGAAGTATGCAAAAGAACATTTTTGTACTAAAATTGCAAACATAATATAATCTTTCTTTCCTTCATTTACTGTATGTAAAAGAAATTGCAGCGAAAAAAAAAACCCGCAATGTTAACACACTTAAAAACATTTCATAGTCATTAACTATACTATGTTCAGTGTCAAAATATGTGTATATATATGTTTCAAAATGTCTAACAGTTGCAAAGAGCAAGCAACTTCTGACATTCTCTGAAAGCAGTGATTTAGTTTAAAAAAAAAATGTTAGAATGAGTGTTTTAAAAGTCAAGAAACCAAATCCAGTGGCACGACAGCTTATGAGGGCCAAGGCCTTCTGTACCCATCTCACTCCTTCTAACCAAGGTCTCTGGGGTAGGCAGATGTTCCGGTTAAGAGGTCAGCCTAACGCGGAACCCCCGGTGTTTAGTTCCCAAGCATACTTGGAACTTATTTTATCGACCCACTGAAGGAATGAACAGCCGAATCAATCATGCCCAACCCGGAGATCGAACCCGGACCTGCAGCGTGGAAGGGCTACCAGTGAGCCTCTGGGCTTCAGAGCACTTGAATATAATTTACGAAGAAGAGAGCAGTGGGCTACGGAGTCTTTAGATGAAAGATCTGAACGCAGATTGGTCAGAAATGCTGCCGATATGCTAAGGTGCACAAATTTATACCTCTTCAAATCGAGAGAATTTTGCAAGTGTTTCCGAATACATTTACGGACTAATCATGCACTTTACTGGAGGAGAAGGGTTGACCTAAGACTGATAATTATAAAACTGCAGAAAAATATTATTGTAGCAAAAAAAAATTATTGATTATTATATAACGCTAATATTTCTCATACCTCGGATACCATTTATTTCATTCGATAGCAATATGCCTTTTAAATTCAAACGTAAACAATTTCCTTTTAGATTAGCCTTCCTAATGACTATAAATAAAGCAGATGGTCAAAATGATTTTTTGAAAGCATATTAGCAGTAAAATCAGGTTTCCAAATTTGTTGCTTTACTTTGCCACCGTGGCTCAGTTCTTAACATCAATGCCATTGCAAAAGTATGTGAAATGTTTCGCTCTTCAGGTCTTCACGATTCAATTTGTTGCTTTACTTTGTCATTGTTGTTCAGTTCTTAACTTCAATGCATTGCAAAACTAAGTGACATATTTTGCAATGAGAATTGTCCAATAAATTCATTTAGTCTATGTGGAATAGCATAATACAGTGAAGCACGGTTTATACGTTTCTCTTCTATTCGTTTTTATCAATTATACATTTTTTAAATTGTCCCTGGAGGGTCTAATATACATTTTCTTTACAAATTATACATTTTTTCATCTGTACGCTTTTTCCATAGTCCCTTCAAAAACGTATAAGCGGTGCTTCACTGTATATAAAAAAATGTGGTTGCAAAAAAAAATTCAGTATTTACAGGTTGCAGTTAGTTAAGCTTGACCACGAAAAGAAGGAGGATGACCTTGAAGGGAAACATCATTTGTAATACTTAGAATCTTCCAGAAAGCACCAAATAGTAAGAGGCATGGTCTCGCTAATCCTATCTATTCCAAAATAATAACAAACAGCCTATTACAAATGATGTTTTTGCATTAAGGTCATCCACCTTCTTTTTGTGGTAAGCTATAGCAGGGCTGTGGAGTCGGACTGGTTTTATGGTAAAGGAGTCAGAGTCGAAGGTTTAAAATTTCAAGAGACGGAGTCAGTAATTTTCTCTCAAAATTCGCAGCTCTCCCAATATTTGAGGAGTCACAGCCAGAGTGAGACTAATTTTGGGTAAAGGAGTCGTAGTCTCTAAAAATTCTGTAGTCAGAGTAAGACATTTTTCCTCCGACTCTGCAGCTCTTGTAAGCAGGGAACTTTAATTTTTGTAAGCACTATGGTTAAGGGAAAAACCTTTCGACATCAAGATTAACTTTGCAAAGGATTTCAAAAAAAGAGAAGAAAATCATAATACTTCTCTGCATACATGATAGAAAATTTCTGGGTTTTCAGATACTATGACTCTTGAATGCCTTACATATCTGTCATCTGCCTTACATATAATCTTGAAAAGTGGTTTTGTCAAATCTAAAAAATTTTTATCAAAAGTTTGACTCTGTGCGTTATTTATAGTTATTAGGGGAAGGCTAATCTAACAGGAAATTGTTCACGTTTGAATTAAAAAGGCACGTTACTATCGGATAAAATAAGTGGCATTCGAGGATAAGTATCAGTGTTATTATTACCTTTTTTTTTTAAATAAAATAATATTTTTCTCCAGTTTCATTACTATCACTGCCATTTCAACTCTATTCTCCGGTAAAGTGCATGATTATACTGGAAATATGTTTGATAACACTTACAGAACTCACTCGATTTGCAATTCTTGGTTCACGGCGTGCGTTTGCGCGCCTAATCCTATCGGCAGCATTTCTTACCGATCAGCGTTTAAATCTTTCATCTAAAGACTCCCAAGCAACACTGCTCTTTTCTTTTTAAATTATATTCAAGTGATCGAAAACACTCATTCAAAAATCGAAATTCTAACGCTAGACATCTAACGCTAGAAGCGAGTCTGCAGCACTTGTAAACAGCGATCGTAAACAAAGCGGATCGTTGCCAACGGAGAGAAAGAAATAAAGGCTCGTTTTGCGCCACGCATAAGCGTTTTATATATATAGATTATACCTCCAATTGAAAACTTTCCTGGAGGGGGGGGGGAGGGCGTGCAAATGGTATAGCTCAATGCATGACAAAAGTGTTTCGGGACGAAAAAGTTTTAAACATTCAATTCAATACTTCGTTTAAATCTTTCAATTTGAGCAGTGTCAATAATTTGAATGTACTTTGAACTATATTTCGTATTGACTTCTTGAATAGTTTATTTTTAGTCATTTAATAGCTCTTGTTTTAAGACTTTTTACTTCTTAGTTGAGTACACTGTTAAAACTACAGGTTGCGTTGGCACCTTTCAGGGGTGAAACGCTTGTTCACCAGCGACACCCAATACGGAGCCGGAATGGCACCTCTTACTAGGGCGAAAAATGGGCACCTTTTAAAAGACAGGCATCGCGGGGGAAAAGAAGGAACCTTCGGAGAGAAAATTGGCACCCTCACTCATTTCTACAGTAGATCCTCTTCCCCCTCCATCTTATTGTGTGCGTTTTTGAATATTATTGTGTTCTATTTATTGTTTGGGTTTATGATAAACAAAGTCTTGGTACTTTTTTCACATTGAATTCATTTTGGATTAAAACTTGTCATTTAAGGCATTTGATCACATTTCAGACTTAAGTGTTCATGACTTCAATTCCTCTATCTGAGTTCTAACTCTCATAAGAATCCTTGGATTGCTCAGTAGTTTTAAATGATATTGACATTTACTATAGCATGATACTAAAAAATAAGAGTGTAGGCATTTATGGATAATTTACAAGCACAGCCAAAAATATTCAGTTATATTACAATCACGGAAAAATCAAATCGTTTCATAAAATGCAGGCCTTTTATAAATGTTCAAAATATTTTAATCAAGAGTAACATATTGATACGTATTATATAGTTCGACATTTGAATATCCTATTTGAACGTAAGTAATCTAGAAAAGCACTTTTTTTCTTTGTTAAATAGAAACTTTTTTGACATTAAAAATCAAAACAAATTTTTAGCATCCTACATAATGAAAAGCATTGGAAACAGAAATTAGAGAGAGAAAAAAAATAAACGCGTCTAGACACTGCATTCGGTTTTTGAAATAACACCAACGAAATATTTTCACGTAATGAGTCATGGCATGAAACACACAGAGAGATTTCTTTTCAAAGCTTTTTTTTTCTTTGCTACGTCTACGCAGTTATTTTATTGAGAAGATAAAGACATTTAGTGTATCTGCTGTAGCAGTTAGTCACATCATTGAATTTTCATCCCGGTTACTTATTAATTATTTCGTATTGCTAACAATAAACAATTTTGGGGAAAATCCGTGAGACCGCATACGTGACAAGCAATGAACATCATATATTAGTACACGTGATAAAAAAAGCTATACATCACTATGTTAAAACGGTTAACTATAAACAATAAGCAGTACTCAGTTTACTTTGTTGAAACACAACTCTGAAAACACTAAAAGCCTGTTGGAACGCCTTAAATGTTATACCATGATTAAATGCCTGTACTTACGCAAGGTTTTGAAGGTTTGTCCCAGAAATGTGGAATTTTAATCCAGTTTCGTTGTTTATTCAATGTGAAAATTTAATGTACCAACAATTACGTTGCTGCATCGTCGTCCGCCATTAAAGTGGCTGAATTGAACTTATGCCGGAGTGCACAGCGCATGTGCGAGCGAGGCACCTTTGCGGAGGAAAAGAGTCGCTATTGGCTACTGCGTGGGCCGATGGCCCTTCATTACCTTCTTTCATCCACTGAGGTGCTAAAAGATATCGGAACAATATTTTCTAGCCTCTATGGCACCCTGTGACTCCGTCTTTGCATCCTACGGCGGAAAATCGCACCCAGCTGGCACCTCTGGTAATAATAGTGTAACATTAAGTAAAATACTAATAATAAATCGTTAAAGAATGCAGCTATAAATTTTGGAAACCATCACACCATACACAGAATAATGAAATATACCTTTAATTTATAAGTCACTAGCTGCATTATCCGACGTTGCACGGTCTACCTCGAAAATAAAAGTTTCGTCTACTGACACATTTTTAACAATCAGGTTTAAAATAGAAGGAAAAAAAAAAAACTTATGTGAGTTCCAGAGCATCAAAGGACAGCTGCTCCATGTTTGAAAAAATCGAACAAAACTGGATTTGCATAAGGAAAACCCCTTGTGGGATGTATGCGCACCCTCCCCCCTTTCCTCATACGTATTCGAAAACCCCTGTGACAGTTCCTGACCAGCAAAGAACCGCTGTGCCAAATTTGGTAAAGATCCGACGAAAACTGGATTTGTATAATGAAATCCCGTGGGAGGGAGCGTGGGCCCCATTGCAAACGAAAACTACTCTAAATGAATTCCTAAGCATCAAAGGATCTGTCTGCAAAATTTTTTTAAAAAATCCGACGTAAACTGGATTTGTACAAGGAAAACCTCCGATGGGTGTTTTCGCCCCCCGCCCTCCTTTATCGGTAGGAGAAAAATTCCCTATGAAAATTCCTAAGCGTCAAAGAACCGCTGTGCCAAATTTGACAAAGATCCGACGAAAACTGGTTTCGTAAGAGGAAACCGCTCTTGGGAGGGGGGGGGGGGGGGTTCCGATTGCGAACGAAAACTGCCCAATGTGAATTCTTTAGCATTAAAGGACCTCTCTGCAATATTTGGCTAAAATTTGACGTTAACTGTGAATTTGCATTAATAAAATCGTCATTTGGTTAATTAAAATATAAGACATTTAAAAGTATTGTTTTTTCACGATACACAGATATTTTAATATTGATTTTAAAAATGCAATTAATTTTCTTCAGCGGATCCAATCCAAAATCCATATTATTAAGTAAATCAATTATCTCATCAATGTCATTATTTCACTAGCAATTTAACCGTAAAGCGAATACGAAAATTTCTTCACTTTTTCAATTCCGGTATTTGATGACGACTCTTAAACTGAAGTTAAAAATACCAAACAAACGAGCTGCAATGAACTAACGAAGTAACGTAAAACCGTAAGTATGCTCGGATTCGCTTTTAGTCAGGGGGCTACGGGGGAAGAAACTGCATTTTGTGATAAAATTTTGAAACTTGGCATGTTTGTAGACATTGTATATAGAAATATTTTAGGAAGGGGAGGCATTCCAAAATCCCCCCCAAAGCCCTTTTAATAGAAAGAAATTTAAAGTTTGAATTAAAAATGTCTTCTTATTTCTATAATTAGTATTGTTGCTGTTGTTAATTCTCCGTTACCCGATTGATCACTAGTAAGCTTTTACTCATTTTATGGGGAAAAAACATGCCTAAAGTATTATAAAATGTAACTTCTTACAAAGAGATTCACATCGATGCAATGAAGACACTTTTGACACAGAAGTTTTTATAACTTATAAATCCGAGAAAGAAAGCAGCATCCCAATGTTCAAATTTTGAAGCACCGTATTAAAGCTGGGGCTTTTAATGTTAATGTTTATTAGATCACAGCTTTCAACCAACTTTATATCTTTTCTGAACCTTTGAAGGAGTTGATTCTGTGTTTTTTTAACATTTTATTGCTATTTTTAACGATATACATATATTTTTTAGTAAGTATGCTCGATGGTTACCAGTTTTCATGAAAGACCTTCTTTAACCCACAAACCTTCCAGACGTACACAAAGCCTTCGAAGAAGGAATGTTTGTTGTAAAAAAGACAATAAACGTATTTTCTGTAATTGGATTGGACCATACTTACATGCAAAAGCAAAACAATGCGGTGATGAAAGGAGACGGGGGTATTATTGGTCTATTACAGATCAAACTGCATTAAGAAGATGGATGTTGGTTGGTCTTGAAGTTATCGATTTTTTACACAATTCGAAAAAGTTACCTCGGCTCATTTAAAGAAACGCTGTATATACGCAATGAAGAAATATCAAGTTTCCAAAGCCTGTTTTCAAGAAAGTCTTGAAGAGTCAGGCCTTGAAGAGTAATAGCTGAACATGGAAATCCATTTTTTGAACCATCGAAAGAATTGTTCTCATTAGAGAGGAATATGGCAGTAGACGTAGAATGTGGAGCAACTCATGAAGATTGGGCAAGTTGGGAAAAAAAGTTACAACAAATTCATAATGAAAGGAATTGTGACTCAAAAGTCACTTCATATTCACGGTTAGGAAAAAGAAAACCTTTTAGTCTTTCATTTTTACAGAAAAACCAGTAAGTCTGTTTAATGAAAAGATTAAAATTCAATGGAGGTTCATTTTCAAAGTTTTTCATTATTTGCGATATCGTACATTTAAACCTGGATGAATTTCTCCTCTATGAAAATCAATCTCACCCTCCATCGATTTCAATAAATGGAGCTCTTTGAACGGGAAATAAGTCTAGTTATTAACATTCCTGCTCAATGAATTAAGTAATAGTATTACTACTGATGAAGACTACTCGAGAGAAGACGAAAACGTTTTGAGAAAGGATGCTGAAGATGAAAATTATGAATGCTAATTTTAGAATAAGCGCAGAGATACATTGTGATGCTATTGTCTATGATGGTTCTTTCATCGTTCACACAAAACGACCTAGGACCGAAAAATTTTTGTTTTAGTACTGAAGTCTATTCACACTGTAAAAAAAATTCGGAAACGTTTCTGAGTATATCGTGCAGCTGCGGTTCATGAAATTTTCAAAAACGTTTCTGAGTATTTCGGAATTATCTTTCTGTAATGTCCGGAAACGTCTCTGAGTATTTCGGAATCCTCTTTCTGTAATGTCCAAAAACGTGTCTGAGTATTTCGGAATCCTCTTTCTATAATTTCCAGAAATGTTTCTGAGTATTTTGGAATCCTCTTTCTGTAATTTTCAGAAACGTTTCTGAGTATTTCGGAATCCTCTTTCCGTAATTTCCAGAAATGTTTCTGAGTATTCTGTGCAGCTGTGGTTCATGAAAGTTTCGAAAACGTTTCCGAGTATTTCTGAACTCTCTAAACAATTTTCAAAAACGTTTCTGAGAATTTCGGAATCCTTTTTCCGTGATTTTTTTTTAAAAATAATTCTTTTTTAATAGTATTGCATGACATATCAGTTTCAATTCTTTCATATCTAAGAGCAATGAAACAAGCAATTTTAGAATCATTCGTGGATTTTTTTTTTCTGAATTTCTGATGACAAATAGCATGGTTAACAGCATAACATATGCACAGTTATAAATTTTTGAAAATTTATGAAATAATATAGTAGTTTCATTCATAATCACAAAATCGTCGGGGGAGGGAAGGGGAGTACTTTCTCAAAAGTGGGATTGTTTGTTAAACAATATTAAACTTCAGTTTTTCTCTCAATATTTTCAAGACAAAATTATCAACATATTGTATTTTTAATGCAGAACTTAAAAACATATCTTGTATCAAACTTGATAGCTTTTATTTTCGGATAAAATTTGACAGAACTTACCTACACTTTGCGTTCCGAAATTCGTTCACGTCAAGTCAATTTCTTTGACGAACAAAGTGTACCGAAAAGTACCAACAGAGAAACTGATGAATTTAAATATGACACCAAAGTCCCCCTGCTGGAACCATTCGGGTTTATTCCTCTGTTCTTGCCCTTTTCCAGTTTATCACAAATATAGATACTTAATCAAAATAGGTTACTGATTTAGAGTGTGCGCAAAATGCATTATATATTTTATTTATTAAAACATTGAACTCTATTACATGATTATTCCATTTCATATATACGAGAGTTCCCTCCCCCCCCCCCACACCATAAGAGTGATGGTGCACCCATAAAATGATATAAAGCGCCCCCCACCTTAAAAAAAGCAACCTCTTGAAAATGTCAATGGCACAGTCTGCGTGGTGAACGCCCCTCGTCTTCTCACCATATGTGCATTGCATATTAATAACATAGTATTTAAAAACTGATCACTTTTAAAACGATGACATGAAATAATATTACTTTTTATTTCAGCATGTAAATGCAGCTGTTCCATTTTTGCCATTAACTCATTCCTCCTGATTGTCCTACATTAAACTAGTATATCCACGAAGGAAATGTTATTTTCGGAACTAATGTCAAGGAATTTTTTAATTGTTAACCATATTTAACAAAATGAATAAGCAGATGCATTAATTTCATAACTATGTTCTTACTAATAGATAACATGGTCATTTTCTAATGGTATAAATATTTTTAAATGAATGAATAAATTATAATAAAAAAAGATAAATTATACCGGCACATTTTTTGTGAAGCATATTACAATACTAGAAAATATTTGCATTACCATATTTCTAATGAATTAAACAATTGATTTTTTTTTTCTTTTCTAACCAAAATGTACGTACATCCAAGTATTTCGAAATAACTTTTCTGTGATTGCTTCTCAAATATAAATCTTACTTCTTTTGCGTAATTAATCAGTTTCAGTTGGTTACAACAAATAGTACACCGCGCACATAGGTATGTAGGATAACTTTAAATTAATTCGATAAACCCAAAAACAGTTACAATTGGAGCCTCATCAAATGCAAATCAACAAAAATATAAATGTATATAACAACATGTTTTAAAATATTCATTAATACTTACAAGTGAACATGAGCGGAAGAAAATCTAAGTACCTCCAATACAACTGAATAAGTAATCCAAAATGTTTCGTTTCATTAAGTATAAACACGGGTGTTAAAACTATTCACGCTTGAACACACAATATATATCTAATTATGGTCGCATTGGAAATTGTAAAGAAGCAAATGGTTATTAACTAACTTAATAGCTGCGTACATCGTCTAAAAAATCAAGGGCAGTCCAAAATGCAAAGGCGTAAAATTAGTTTCGACACATTTTACTACTCTCTAGACATGAAATAACAAGCAATCCAATGCTACACAGTTGATGACTGCAGCAACCATAGATAAGAAAAAAAGAAGTTCTCGTTATTTCCGACTCATTGGCGCCTGTGTTGGAAGGATGAAATAGGTTTCGAAGCGTTGCGTCATCACTTCCGCTTCTAGATATCTTGAAATAACAAAAAGCTTTCTGAATATTGAGGAGTTCGCTATTGGATAAAGGATTCCTACTATTTCGGAAACGTTTCCGATATATCCAGAAACGTTTCCGAAATTTGTTACAGTGCAGGATACAGATGCAAGACATATAAGAGGAATAGGAGAAAGATATCATTTTGGAGAAAATGGTTTGCTTCCAGAGAACTGGATCACTTTCCTCCGGAATGCAGATAAGAAGACAGAATTGTTTTTCATGATTGCACTGCCTATACCATCTTGATTTGCTCTTAAAAATTCGACGGAGATTTTCATTGAATACAACACCTCTAGCGACATCAAATCAAGAGGAAGCTGATTGTAGGATATTCGGACATGTTTTTGATGCTGCAGAAAGAGGATACAGAAGCATATGCGTAAGAACTGTTGGCGCCCGCTGTCATTTTAGGCATATCATACTTCCATGAGTTGTACAAAAAGGGGAGAAAGATGGGGCTTACATTTGTAGCTGGAAAACACTTTCGACTAATACTAGTCCAAGATTTTGTCACGAATTCGGTCAGCAAAAAGCAGTTGCTTAAAGAATGTTCGACTCATTCTCAGGATGTGACACGACCTCTTTGTTGCAAGTCGAGAAAAATTGACGATGTAGAAAAGATGGAAAGACTATCCTGATTGGTGCATTTTTATACCTATCCTAACCTCAAAAAAAAAAAAAAATACCTGATTAAAAATTTCAAATATCATTGCTACTCGTCTTCATGTAATTTCCGTCTGTAAATGAAGCTAGAAAACATTTTTCCACCAGCAAACAAAGATCAATGATTAACTTATCACCCACAGCTGAAGCCCTTTGGCAACTTATTTAGTGCTTATCGAGGTAGATATCAATGGGACAGTGTGCCTAAAAATTTAGTCTGAACTTAAATTCATGATTTTGTTACAGTAATTGATGAGAAGCACGTTCTTGTTTGTTTGAGTTTGCCCGCAATTTCAAGTGCTTAAAGCGAATTTATGTCATGCATGCGTAAAAACAACTGCTCTCAAATAACTTGTGGGTGCTTCAAAAATGAACTTATCTGCACATCGATGTGTAAATACAGCAAAGGAAAATGCTATGTATCTGTGTAAATGACTTGTAAATTCAAACGTTTTAAAATTATTTTCTGTATAATCATTGTACATATCACTTACTCAGATTTGTTGTAGTTTTAGTCGTAGTTTTTGCAATAGTGAGTTATATCTCAATAAATAAAAATTTTATTAATAATAACAATATTTTTTATCTTTATTAATATAGCACTAAACTTCTTATTGCAGTAATTAATAATTTATTCCTCCTACATCGTTTAAAGCATAGAACAAACGCTTCAAATCGTCTGAGAAAAAACTTGAAATTTGTTTTAAAGCGCTTAATAATAAATTTTGGTGTTCTATGAACAAAATATCCGTGCCCCCCCCCCCCCCGCCCTCATTTCGCTAGTGCAAATATAACTTATAAAACTGCAGAATGTGAGTCAAACTTCCAAAAAATTTCGAAAAGTTTTCTTTTTTTTTTGCCAAAAGTGAAAATTGATTTCGTTTTAACTAATCAAGGTATTATATTCATTCTTAAGTAACAATTAAAATGTTTGTTACAAATTTTGAAAAAATCACTAGCTTTGTTTATGATTTTTATTTCTAGTTTTATTCTTAGTTTTGTAATCGGTTTTTACAGGTAAATTTTAAAACTTATGTTCGGATTTTCTAATGTTTCGGATTTCTGGGGTTCGGATTATTGGGTTCTACTATAAATGAATTGATTTTTCTTCAACATAGTACTTTAAAATACATAAAAAAGCATTTCTCAAACAACTCGTCCAGAAATGTTCAAGACTTTAGTTAGTTAAAGTTTTGTTAAAAAAAATCAAAGTTTTTGAAATTATTTTGAAAATTAGGAGGTTAAGAGATATTTTGATGGCTTTTTACGCTTTAGTAAGCATAATAGATATCACAAAAGAAGAAACAGTGGGTGTTTTTCAAAAAATAAGAAATAAAAGTAGTTTTGGATTTTTGACCAAAAATGGCCGTTATGGGGGTTTTGGGGGGGATTTTAAAATGCCTCCCCTTCTAAAAATGTTTAGAAAGACATTGTCTACATGCATGCCAAATTTCATGATTTTATCTCAAAATGCAGTTTCCGGCTCTATTTTCTACCATAGCCCCTCTACTATTTGCTGTGATAACTACGGCTTCAAATCCGTTAATGCGTAGAACTTACATAAAAACCCTATTTTCGCGCATGCATCCCAGAAGTTCCGTCAACTCGTATGAGCCGCGTGTCTGGCGAAATTAAGAAGCTTTAGTTTCATTATACTATTCGGGGTCCCCAGCGAAGCGAGATTTCGTCAGATCGTTTCATTGGTGCCGTGTGTTAGATGAAGGCCGTTAATATTTTCCCTCTTAATTTCGGAATTAAAGTTATATTCGTTCAGAACTGAAAAAGATGAGTTGCGCTCCCTCTAATGAGATAAATGTGCGACATAAGTATTCTTATTATTCGTTTTTCATTTTTTTAAAAATAAAAAAAAGTCTGTTCAGTATTTTTCTTAAACATTTTATTCAGCCCAATATGAATGGTTTATGTTTAATTTGAATCGTGTTGATACCTCAATAGGTTAATTTTTAATTGTTGCATTAGGATGCTTTCTTAACCAATATACGTTCACTTTTATGGGTCCACGGGAGGCCATGTCAGCTTTATCAGAAAGAGAGCGGAGATCCTTGGAAGGACCCTGCTCTGAATTGTAGTAGTACACTGTTAAAAAAAACCTGAAAGTTCAGGTAGTTTTCTGACTGATTTTAACAGAATATTTCCGTAATGCTTCAAAACGCATTTTTTCCTTCCAACAACAGAAATATCACGAAAGGAAGGGATGAAAACAGAATTTTTCCATTTCTAGGGTTGCCGCTGTGCTGTACTTTGTTAGTATTCTGATTAGCCTTCAAGTTATGATAAACATCGCTTTTTGATAGTGCACTGTTCGCACTGTTACATGTTGTTAATTAAAAGCTTATTTAGAATAACAACTCAGATGCCGTAAACAAAACAGATAGCTTGCTAAATCATGCCTGGAAAGTAATATACTAGTACTATGTCGAAACTGTTTTTACGCCTTTGGACTTTGTAAGTTTGGAAAAATGTTTGCGCCATTTTCAGACAGGTAGATGTGCTTTGATCGCCTTGGTGATTTGATGTGGGTTTTACTGAGTCAGTATTAGAATATTATTGCGGTGTATTATTTTGCTCAATACTTCGAAATTCTATTCGTTAGACGACGTTCGTCGTCGTCGACGACAATTCTATTCGTTAGTCATATTGTGTGTTCTAGCGGTGAGAATGGTTTTAGGATCTCGTGTTATCCATTTAAAATAAAGGCTATTGGATTACTTGTGTCCAGATGCAATGGAGACACTTAAATTTAGCACCGCTGGTCACATGTAAGTATTGTTGAATATCTTTGTACATGTTAATATACAAATGTATTTTTCTTGTTAATGTGCATTTGATAGAATTCCGATGGTAGCTGATTTAGAATTTATAGAACAATCATAAAGTTACTGTTTTTGCTCTAACGCGTTGTATTCTTGAAAGTTATTAAAAAGTTAAATGGCCAACATTTCGTATCAACCGGAGATTATCGTGGTGTGCGAGCAAGACAGAAAAAATCACTCAGTTTTTTTTTTTTTTTTTTTTTTGACAGATTGAAGGTAAACATTTAGAATCTCTAAATAAAAGTATTTCTTGCTGTTATATTTTTTGCGAAAAGGCATAGTAGATTGTTAATTTTTGAAAATACAATTACAATTTTGACAAGAATAAATTTTCTTGACTACTTAGAAATCTGGAAACATTCATTACTCCTTTCGGGATTTCATTTATAATAAAAAATATAAATTATTTGATTTATTTCCTTAGGATCTCATCCAACAACTTATTTGAGATTATTGCAAGTTTCTTGTAAAAACATTTCGGGTAAAACGAACTGATTGCTATGTTTAGCCTGAGTATAATGCTTATGCACTAAAAATCTATGTTGCTATTTCAATGAGTGAAAAATGCGGAAATCACCGAGGGGGGGGGGGGGGTGGATATACATCATCTGAGCAAAAAATTCTTCACGTGTATGTCAATGATTCTGTTTTTAAACACAGTAAATTGGTATGCGGTACTCTCCATCAGGTATATTATTCCATGATGGTATTTTATTTGACTCATTCTGCAAATAAAAATATTCTATTTTTCATGTATGATTTTCCATGCCACGCCAGAATATGTACGAGGAGATGTGGAAGGAAATATCGAACAGTATCAGCATCAAAAATTGGTGTTATATTTAAATCCACTAATTTCCTTGCTGGTACTCTTCGATTATTTTTATTCATCTGAAGGTGCAAATTTCGAGATAGATGCCTTGAAAGGTAAGTTATCAAGCAAAAATTTCACTTAAAATATATGAGTAATAAAAACAAATTAAAACGATAATAGTTTTTGAATAGTCAACTATTTTTCTATATATATCATTTTAAACATAGGATAGAAAAACGAGAATGAAATTTCAGTAAAATATGTGAAAATGAGAAACGAAAAAATAGCGCAACGAAAAATCAAGAACCGAAAGTTCTGTAAAGACACAGAAAATATAAAAACGGAAAAATAGATGAACGGAAAAATAGATCAACGGAAAGAAGAGAAATGGAATTTTCGTTAAATCACGGAAAATTTATAAATGGAAGAAGAGAACTAAACGGAGAAATGAGAAATTGAACTTCTGTTAAGTCACGGAAAATAATTTAACGGAAACGTAATATTTACGGCAACTTTGCTGCCGGTACTTTATCCGTTATTTTCAGGAAATTTTTTTAACTGTGTATAAGTTTTGAAAACTTTATAGGGGGAGGGGATCTGGAGACCAAACTGACAAAGGGACCCACATTTACCTTCTGCGGCCTTGTGATTTTTTCCTTTTTATTATAATTAAAAATTAAATAACTGTTCTAAGAATGCGGAAAATATCTTGAAATTTCAAACACTCTCCCATCACACAGAGCTATTAAAGATAATGTATTTTTAAGTCAGTATTTTATTTCTCCGTAATTAAGTCCCATATTTTCTTTTCAAACGATATATCGGACAGATAGAATTCTAAGTATCGTTATCGCAGTAGTAAATATATATCGATATATGACAGTATATCAATATATCGCCCAGCCCTAATTACCACTCATATGCTCTCAAAATCAGCCTTAGCAAAATTTTGTACTTCTTTTGTTTTTCTTTCATTTTTTTGCTGCCGCTAAAAATGCTATAGTTTTTAGTTGTCTTTTTTTTTTTTTTTTTTTGCCCCCCTCTTCCCCTTCTCACTTTTCAATCCCAATCGCTGCCTCTGAAAATCAATGATATAGAACCTCCTCTGCCATCAATTTTACACTGTAAAATCAACAGGGTTTTTTTTACGGAGTAAGACATTATAATTATTACTATTTCATCTTTGTTTCTCTGATACGTCCCAGTTAGTTTTTGTTGTTGCAATTAAATTGGATATCAGACGCCAACAAAACCGCTAAAATTCTCTGAATTTGAAAATGACACTCTATATTTATCTTACTTTACAGGCGCAAAAACGTGCAAATACTCAAGCAAAAAAATGACTAAAAAATATTGCGCATTTATGCAATTTTACTTCTAACGCTCGTGCAGGCACCCATTTGATTTGAATTATTTAAAAAAGATTATACAATAGTCGTACACTGTTAAAAATTCAGGAAACGTTTATGGTAAATCTTACCGTAAAATGGACCGTTTGCAGAATTGTAAAAAATTACAGTAAAATGTTCGGAAAAAAAAGGTTGCAGCGCCAATTGATGTACCAGGTGGCTTACAGTGCGAAGCAGATAACACCATACTTTCCCTCACTCAATGGCGGATCCAGCCGATTGTTTTGGGAGGGGCCATCCGAAATTTTTGAACAAACTCCCCAGGGCCGAATTTAGCTCCATGCCGCCCCTAGGCAAATTTGAAATCTGCCGCCCCCTCCCCCCCCCCAAAAGAAGCAAAATATCCTTGACTCAAAAAAACGTAAAAATGTGTTTCCCAGATTCAAACTGTCAAACTTATGAAGAAATGATGGCGTTTCACATTCTGAGGCACCCTGTTGAAATGATCACTGTGATCTCCCACAAAATCTTTTATTCGGCAAATTTTGCTGACGATTCCGCAAATACCATGATTGAAAAACATTTGACTTTCATAAGATGTGGGAAAGTAATCATTATTAAATTACAAGAAAAAATTGTCTCTGTGGAAAATGAAAGAATGCTAATATTTTAATTTCAAGAATAACAATTTAATTCAAAAAATGTGTATTATAATAGCAAATTTGCCGCCCCCTGAAAAGTTTGCCGCCTTAGGCAGCTGCCTACTCTGCCTATTGGAAAATTGGGCCCTGATAACTCCCCAGAAATTTTATTAAAATGAAGCCTTAAAAACCCAATTTTCGGGGTATCGAGACGTTAGGCGAGAGGGTGGATTTAGAAATCTCCCTCGAAAATGTTTCAAAATTTAAATTTCCGAGTAAATTTTGAAAATTAGGAAACTAAAAACGCATTTTGTCTATTTTTGATGATGTACGGAAAAAGGTTAGGTTTCAGGGGCTGGCCCTAAAATACTCTTTGAAAATAAAGCTTAGAAACCAAAATATTCTGTCATTATACATTGAGAAGTTAGAAGAGGAGGAGTGCTCTTCTAGCTCTTCAGCTGTCCAGCCTAAAAATGCACCTTTAGGTAATGTTTGCTTACATTAAAGGAAGTGTGGAGGTGCTTAGAATCCTTCCTTCCTGGAAATATTTTGCCTTTGAGGCTCTAAAAATTCGATTTTTAACTATATTTATACATATTTTAAAAAGGGATGGAAGATTCGTGAGCTCCTTCAAAAAACTTCCTTTTAAAACTATCATCACGATATAAACCAGGGAGGGAGGGGGTCCAATCAAAACTCATTTCTAATTGAAGTCCCAAAAAAATTCATTTAATTTGCTTTTAAGCAAGTTAAGTGTTAAGAGCAGGATAAGCTAGTTTCCGTTGACATTTTTTCCAAATAAAAGACTTAAAATGCAATTTTTTGCTACATATCAAGGCATTTGTGAAAGGGCATGGGAAAAGGGGGTTCTCCTCCTAGTTTCGAAATTAAAGCCATAAAAAAGAAAATTTAGGCTCTCTTTGGTCATGTGAACAATAGGTATACTCTGAGAGCCGCAGCATTTAGAGATCGTCCAAGTGTCTGTAGACACTTGGAATCAAGAAATAACGTAAAAGATGGAGAAAAATTTTAGAAAAAAAAAGATTTGTTTTGAGGATAGGGATATAATTTATCTCTCAATTAAGGCCTATACTTCTTTTTCAGTAAAATACATGCATTACATTTTGCTATCTTCTCATAATATTTTTTTCTTTTTTTTTCCTTAAAAAAAATTCTTACAACCACAAAGCTTTGGGAGGGGCCATGGCCCCCATGGCCCCCCTCTAGATCCGCCCCTGCCTCACTGGATGTACCCTAAGATAGGTCAGCAAATCCGCTTGCCAATACGAAGGTCACGATTTTGAACCTGCTGCTCGCATGTTATGTTTTTTAACTCTCGTTTATTCAACTGTAAAATTTGACAGTAAAATAGGGTTTTACGGTAAAAGTTACTGGCAATATGGATGCCAGTAACTTTTATCGTAAAATTTCATGATTCTTTTAAAGCAGTGTATAAGGAAGTCGTGTTGTACCCATCAGACATTTTCCTTGATATTCCAGGCAATTCAATTCGCAGTTTTATCAATGTCATGTATCATTTAAAGCATTAAACAGCTAATAATTTCGAATTATTTCCAACTAAAACGCACTTTATCCTGCATTGATATTTCTGTAAAAACAATTTTTTTTTTTTTGTCTCAGTTGTAATTAAGTATGTGTCTTTTAGAAGATGTACCTGGATTGGACATGTTTTTTAAATTTCTACTACTTAGCCCCCTCCCCTCCCCCGTTTGTTTTCACGTGGTCACCATAAGGCAAGATTAAACGAGGAAGATCGGAAGATCTGAATTTATGTGGTTGAATAAGAGAGAAATGCATTTTTTGAATGATCTAAGAAGAAACTTGACAAGGCACAAGGAAACGCTGATGATGGAGAGGAGAACTAGACTCAAGGCCTTATGAGTTATCCAGATGTAACAAGAGCGATGATGATGATGACGTGATTAAATCCATTGCTTCTTATTATTTTTCTGAATTTGAATTATTTTTATTCATAGTGGCAGCATTCAATGGAACATTTGTAAAAACAGGCACAGATCAACAGATCAGCTGAAGATGCTTCTCTTTTGAAAACTGAAGGGGAAACTGCTAAAAGAATTTTTCATACCTATAAGTATTCAAAGTCTATTGGGTAATGAAACTAACTTAATAAAGGAATGAAATGGATGGTAAATGTAGTGAGTGATAAACGTAGTAAATGAAGAATCCATGGTTACTCGAGAACTAAACCTGTTATCAAAAGGCATTTCTTTCATTTTTTTACTAAAAATTTTTGAATTTTCTTTGCTTTTTAATTATAACTGATCTGTTACTATTCCCTTGAAATGGGGGGGGGGCTATAATTTGGGAAAAGTTTTTGTTCTTTTTTACTTGTTGCTGTTGACGTATCCGCAGTTGATAAATTCAGGATGGTTATATTTAAAGTTACCCTGTTCAGAGCTCTCTAGTGACCGTTCTACGCATCGGATTTCGGTGAAACTAAGAACATATATTATATAGGCTATGAGGAGCAGGGTTATGCAATAAAAAAAAGTTTAAAAATCGGAGATAGGGGGTGCTCTACACACCATTAAGGACATTATTAGGGGTCATTGTGGCCGGATCCCCGTGACTACTGGCTGTGGGGCCACAGACAAGGATTGGGTCTATGGTTTATGCATACGGACGGTGTCTGAATTACAGGACAGCTTAAGACGTCATGTTAATGCTATTGATAGAGAAACCCTTCGTGCAAGTGTGGCTCACGCTATAACACGTTTTGGACACGTGATTGACGCACATGGAATGCACATCGAACAGATTCCGTAGATAAAATCAATTTTTTGACACAGTCTCTGTCTTATTTGATTCATGCGCCCTTTTCTAACCTGGTGGTAGATTTTTGAACTATTTTTTTTTATTGCGTAATCCTGCTCGCCATGGTCTATATACTCTATATTCATAGTTCCATCGAAATGCGATGTGTCGAGCGGTCACTGGAGAGGTCTGAACAGGATAACTTTAATTATAACCACCCTATACTATGGAAAAATTAAGCGCCATTGCCTGGAGAGTTTGGACTTCTTTATTTATTTATATACAAGATAACGCAAGAAAGATTTACAGCACAGAGCGAGAAAATAACACTCAGGTCAGGGTACCAGTAGAAATCGAACACACGACCTCCAGCCCTAAGCGGATCTTCTACCACCGAGTCACGGAGGCCTCCTCTTTTACTTGTAAAATAGTACATGTAAAAGAAATATCAATGAATATAAAATAGCAAGTTTTGAGAAAATCCCGTCAACTCCTGTACCACCGAATCACGGAGGCTTCCTCTTTTACTTGTAAAAAAGTAAATGTATAAGAAATATCAATGAATATAAATAAAATAACAAATTTTGAGAAAATCCCGTCAATTCCTCTACCACCGAGCCACGGAGGCCTCCTATTTTACTTGTACAAAAGTAAATGTAAAAGAAATATCAATGAATATAAAATAGCAAATTTTCAGAAAATCCCGTCAACTCCTCGTTTTGCCATATTTCCCGATACGAACCACGTCGTCGGTATAGCGAAACTCGTCCTCAACGGATTCTACTGTACCGAAAGAGGGAAAAGGGGAAATATTGATTGAGATATTTTCCCTACATCCGCCGAAATCATTTAAACGAAATATGAAATTACAACTCCTCGCAGCAGCCGTTCTCAGGCCAACAAGTTACAATAAACTGGGCTCTGAATAATTATCCCTCACTCCCCCAGGCTACCTTTGGGCATCGGCCCCATTCAATTCGACATCGGTAGCTAACGAAGATAAATGGATGGTGACGGGTTCGAGGAGAGAGGGGTCGGCCGATTCTGTACGGTTTTTGCTTTTCATATTTTGCGATTATTGGAAGCAGCTGCTCTTCGATATCGGGATACACCTATTGAATTTCCTATTTAAGCCAGGGGTGATCAGTAAAAAAAAAAAAAAAAAAAAAAAAAACAGGAGCCTAATTGGTTACAGAATCTGAACCTGTTTGCAAATTTGGCAAAGCGACATTGTTAAGCTGAATTAGGGGAATTTGAAAATTATTTTTGTTAAAATCCTGTGGCTAGTGGAGCGCTCTGATGTAAATTAAAGAATAACTGGATGTTTAGGAGCGCTTACATGTTTGAAAGTGAAACTTTCACCTATTTTCATTTTATAAATCCATGCATTTTATTCTAGAAATCGTAAGCTTATGTTGCTACAAATGTAGAAAGAAAATCACTAGGTAAGCAGCATATCACACTTCATTCACACAACAAGAAGTTCTGTCTAGAACTAGACGAGCCTACTCTCCCGTATACCCATACTACTTTCTAGTACCTGATCAATGTTCTCAAAATAGCTAAAATCGCAAATTGTTTCAAACATATTTTTCCAATATTTTAAGCTACTTTCTAGGAATAAAATATTCCTCACTCATCTAAAAAAATTAGATGCGTAAAAAAAAAGAAAAAAACAAAAACAAAACGAACAAATAAAATAGCAGCAACTTTTAAACAAAGCAGCTAATACACTTTTTTTCCATTAAAAAAAATTCTTCAACAGCTTTCAAAACGAAAATAAAATAATAAAAATTAATAAGCTCATTAAAATAAATACATCCTATCAAAAAAAAATATATCGTTTCTTTTTCCCCTGTTGCCAAAAATAATTTTTTAAATGAATTAATGCACTTATCAAGATAAATAAAAACAATAAAATGTCAACGTAAAGAAATACTTTTCATTGTCAAAAAAAAAATCGTCTGCGCGTATCTTTATGTAGAAACATAAATGACTTCGAGTTTATTCACCGATAACTGAATACCTAAATAAAAACTTTAGCGTTAAAATAAATACAAATCACATCAACAATAATTATTTCACAGTTAAAACCATAGCGTCGGAGTCGGAGTCAATCTAATTTTGGGATGAAGGAGTCGGAGTCGAATATCCAAGAATCGGAGTCAGTCATTTGTCCGCGTATAAATTTTTGCCAAAGCTAGGAAGTCATAGTCGAAGTCGGGGAGTCGGAGTCCGATTAATTGTCGGGCACAGGAGTCGGATTGGGATTCAGGTGCCCCTAAATTCTCGGAGTTGGAGTCTGGAGTTCGGCGTCAAGAGCTATTTCCAACAAAATTTGTTTGAAGTAAATCCGCCTTCAAGTACGGAATCTACATTGACTTTCAGTTTCCCCGTAGGCGCTAATGTTAAGGGATTTGAACTGTTCAAAATTGAACAGAAAATTGTTCAAATCAAAAAGGTATTTTATATACAAGTTTTTCATCAAAAGCTTTTTCCTACAAAGTTTGTTTGAAGCAAATTCGCCTCACAGTTCGGAATTGCCTTGAATTTCCCCGTAGGAGCTAATGTTAAGTTTTTTTGAACTGTTCAAAATTGAACAAAAAATAGTTCAAACCAAAAAGCGAAATATGGGAATGAGGTGCCCTTACCGAGATCTTTCGAACAAAAAAAAAGTTTGTTCGAATCGGACTATTCATTCAAAAGTTATTAGGGGGGGGACAGACAGACAGACCGACAGACATTTTTCCCCATCTCAATACCCTACTTTCCAGTTTTTAATTTTTTCGATATTTATTTAATTATTTTATTTATTTTTGACTTTTTTTTTTGTTTTTCGGGATATTTTTAAGATGCATTAAGCCTTCTTTCATGCTTTTTTTCTTCTTTTTCTGACTTTTACTGGGAAAGTAGGCTAAAAAAAAGGGGGAGGGGAGAAAGGAAAAGAAAAATGAAATAAAATAAAACAAGCAAAGGATGCTATTTTTTAGTATCCATGTATCAAGGACCAAATAATTGGGGGGGGGGATGAGAAAAATCTTTGAAACGTACTAATTGGTCATATACATCTATGAATGTTTGAATGTTGAAAGTCTTAACATCAATTTTAAAAATATAATTTATTTAATTAATAAATAAATAAAGTGAATGTACAGAATTGTTAAATAAAATAAATAAATAAAATTAAGGTTATTTCAGTAGAAAGTTATACCGTGTTTGAGATAACTGTCCGCGCCAGTAGTTCGTGAAAATCAAAGCTAATTTTTGCAATTTTTATGAAGTTTTGTGCGAAATCACCAACAAAAATTACTTTCTGTCTTGGTTTAAGTTTAGTACCAGAAAGTATGTGATCATAATTATCAGAATTTTACAGGGATGGGTGACACATTTAAACATCCCAACATGAAAGCAAGTGAAAACAAGAAGTTCTGTTTAGAACTAGACGAGCCTACTTTCCCGTATACCCATACTACTTTCTAATACCTGATAAATATTCTCAAAAATAGCTAAAATCGCAAATTTTTTCTAACAGATTTTTAAAATACTTTAAGCTGATTTCTAGGAATAAAATATTCCTCACTCATCTAAAAAATTAGATGCGTAAAAAAAAAAAACGAACGAACAAATAGCAGCAACTTTTAAACAAAGCAGCTAATACACTTTTTTCCATTAAAAAAAGTCTTTAACAGCTTTTAAAACGAAAAAATAATAATTAAAATTAAGAAGCTCATTAAAATAAATACATCATATCAACAAAAAAAAAAATCGTTTCTTTTTCCCCCGTTGCCAAAACCACTTTTTAAATGAATTAATGCACTTACCAAAAAAAAAAAAAAAAAAAAAACAATAAAATGTCAACTTAAAGGAATAATTTTCATTAACAAAGAAAAAAAAATCGTCTGCGAATATCTTTATGTAGAAACATAAATGAC